>NC_041391.1:346565-381984 GCF_002162155.2 Triticum dicoccoides | reverse complement strand
TGGAGATGTTCTGAGAGCCTATTGCTTTTGGGATTCTGGACTAATTCTAACTAGACAAATAATAATATTATGTGCCGCCAGTGTGAAGAAACACCCAATTGTTGTTTAGCAAACGTAGAATTGACGGTATCGGGTCCCTTCAAGTAGCAAAACTGCCAATGGCTACAATCACCTCTGCTCTTGATTTCGATCCGATGCTAGCTAGGTAGACAAGTAATATGTCGCAGCGAGTATGCAGAGATGAGATTCGTGTCAAGTTAGCTTCCCTACATGCCAATGTTGCTTGTGATTTTGATTTGATTCTATCAAGCAAGTAAGCAGAGATCAGATCCTATTGTTTGTTAGGGAAAGTACAGATCAGATAAATCTTTCTGATTTGATTGGAGCATGCAGCAACGGCGTTCAGGCCTTTTTAGAGAAGAAAAGGATGGATGCATGCTGATGGGCATGTATGCATTTCTCCATTGTTCTTTTCTTTAGAAAAGAGTTAATGTCACCAGTGATGCTTAAACTTGTCACTAATGCTCACTTTAGTGCATCAACTTTAAAAACACACCATACTAGTTCTAGAACTTCACATGAGATGCAAATACAATGATAATCTCATCAGTAGACGTATAATGCGCCGATGTGGCACTGTATTTTAATTAGCATGCACACGTGGCATGAGACCCACTTCCAACATATGACTTACTTTATATATGTCTCAATGACCAGTGGGCCCCACTTGTCAGAATTAATGAAAAACAACGACAAAAATTGGTACCACCTGGAATCGAACTTGCAATGTGGTCCATGCAAACAACCAGCGCTAACCAAGGATAAATGACGCGATATATTATAAGGGAATAGGCCCATGTGGTTTAAATTGTCCATAGTCTCTGAGGCCCATGTTGCACATGTTAGCTTTCTTTAACTTTTTTTCACAATTTATGAAAAGTATGTAAATTATAATGATAGTAATAAAACTAAATTTCAAACATTCATCAGTTATGAATATTATACTTTGAAAAAGTAACTTCTTTAGCAAAATGTTCAATTAGTTTATATATATATATATATATATATATTATTATTATTATTTTACTTATAAAAATATTTGAATAATTATATGCACATTTTTATCTTTCATAATTTTGTTTTTAGGAATTTTTGTTTACTTTGAAATATTCATAATTATGAAAAATTCAAAATTTCAATAGTTTTTAGGACTATATACATCTTACAATTTTTTTATTTAGAAATTAAGAATATATGCCGCAAGCGAAAGTTACCACAAATGTGTTAATATAAATGTTTGTATTCATAATTTTGTATAATTTAAATATAAGCCACTAAGTACAGTTTTTTTACATTTACTACAATGAATAATTTTGTATTAGTAATTGTTTTAAAGATAATCCTATTATAAATAAGTGAATAGTTTTAAAAGGTTACATTCCTTTTTTAAATAATTTATTTTTTTTGTACATATAATATTTATAACACACGAATATGATTGGGTACTCAATTCGCGGATTCCCGAGATGACATTGGGGTAATCTATGCATAGGAGTTGATACACATTTTCGTCCTACATAATCTTGGGGCACTCTTTGAACTTTTTTGTGTTGGATTGAATATTATAAATCTGAAGTTGTTTGATGCATATCGTATACTTGACCCACGAATACTTATGGTGACATTGGAGTATCTAGGTGACATTAGGGTTGATTGATCCGTATTATATCGTGTCACTAGTAGAAAACGGAGCTTTATTATCGGTTCGTAAGGGCCTTTAGTGCCGGTTGTGCAACCGGCACTAACGGGTGGGGACCAAAGCCCCTCTCTTTTAGTCTCGGTTCAGCACAAACCGCCACTAAAGGGTCACCACAAAGCACGAGCCTGCGCTGGGGGCTGGGAGACATTTAGTACCAATTGGTAACACCAACCAGTACTAAAGGATTAGGGGGGGGGGGTATGATTTCTTTTTCCTTTAATTTTGTGTTTTCTATTTTATTCTTTTTCATTTGCTGGTATTTTACGATACTACATATTGTACACGTTATCCATATATATAAATAGAATTTCTCATGAAAACTGAAAGACTTTCCCTGTGCTCCTTTGGATCATGAACGTATGGTATAGATCAGAGGTGGGAATCCCACCAGCCACTTAACCACACTTTTCCCGAAAACCCCTGCCCGTACGTGCTAGCTTGGTATGGGTTCAATATAAAAAGCAGACCGTGTTCAATCTGTGCCGCCATGGAGCCTCGTCCTGCGCCGATCGCCATGTGCACTGGCCCTCCGGCGGACGTGTGCCCGCCCTCCAACGGTTCCGTCCAAGAGAGCTCCCCCTCCGCCGGCGGTGATCCCCCACCTTTTGCCGGCCCCGACCATGATTCAGATGTTCGAGTGTTAATTGACAACCTTTGGAAGAGGAAGAAAATCTACAAGGGTTCTTCTTGAGTATGTTCTTGGTGATGCTAATCGGCTGACACATGTATTTTACTAGGAGAGTTATCATTTGCTAGGATTATGATGCAGTCCTGAATGACAACTTAGATGGCCTCATATCTCTGAATATTTGTACTGAAGCTCATTGGTGCTTGTGCCAACATTTTGCTAGGAGATTATCATTTATCTCTGAATATTTGTACTGAAGCTCATGTGTTGGATGAATTATAGATGGCCTTGTATCTCTGAATATTTGTACTGAAGCGTATGGGTTGAATGAATTTTAGATGGCCTTGTATTTCTGAATGTTTGTAGTGAAGCTCTTGGACACTTGTGTCAATATTTTGCCAGGAGATTTTTCCTTTTATCTCTGGATATTTGTACTGAAGCTCGCTTGTTTCATGCATTTTAGATGCCCTTGGATCTCTGAATATATGTGCAAGAATATTGTTTCTCATGGCAAACTGTTTCTTTTTACTAGCTAGAATTAGACAGGGTAATAAGGCACAAGAGGTTAATTGATTAATGCCAATTCCTGTTTATTGTAGCTGATGGATTAGTCAACTCAGAATTTAGCAAGACAGAAGATGTTAACCACCAGTAATACATGTCATGTCACTGAATTCTAGCTGTTTGAATGTTATCTCTGAGTACCACCAGTACATACTTGGCATCAGTGGGTGTATAGATAACATTAGCACATGAATTTCAGTACACCAGCACTTCGAATCAGTGAAGAATGAACATGGATGTAAAAGAAGCAAAATCCTTTTGTGTTATCCATGTCACTGGAATGTCAGAAAAGATTTCTTGTACATTCACATTGATTCAAGTATTTTCTATAGATCCACACTGATTCACGTGCAGCAAAAGAACTACGGAGTAGGATTTATCTGCTCATCCATATTCATTCAGTTGCAGCAAAACATCATCAACATTCACGTGGAGCAGTTTTGAAGGGAAAGCAAGCCCCACTAGTACAGAACCAGCCTTTAGTGCCGGTTCATGACGGGCTTTAGTGCCGGTTCGCCAACCGGCACTAAAGAGTGGGGACTAAATGTCCCCTCCCTTTAGTACCGGTTCGTCACGAACCGGCGCTGAAGTGCCACCACATGGCACGAGCCAGGCCCGTTTGCATGTAGGGCATTAGTACTGGTTGGTAACACCAAACAGTACTAAATGTTTGGTTGTTTTTTTAATTTTTCTTTAATTTTGTGTTTTCAATTTAATTTAGTGATTGTTTTACATTATAATGAGTTGTTAAATCATTAGGTGAAAGTACCGTGGATTAGTTTCGACTGGATGCATTATTGGATATCTTTAGCTACTAGCTAGCTAGCTAGCTAAGTGATCAAGTATATGCCATATCCATATTATACTTGATCAACTATAATATATATGGATATGGCATATACTTGATCACTTAGGTAGGATCCATCCAGCTGAAACTAATCTGCGGTTTCATTCATTAAATGATATAATAATTAACTAGCTATCTAATCACCACCATCACTACTAGCTTAAAGAAGAAACATTCACTTGTACCAGAAGCAAAAATATTATCGAGTTCAACATGATTGTCATGATATTATAAGCGTTCATATATAACACCACAAAAGCAAAACACTTAAGTTTAGAATGAAGAACACGGACATGAAAGGAAAAGTACTAATTAAGAGCAGCATGAAGAACTAGCTAAATCACTCCTGCTACCTACTCTCTCTGGTAAAATAGCAGAGAACATGTATAGCTCTCCTGATTGATCATACTGGAGCATGCCGATGAACCTGTCTCCTAATCGTGGGCTGCGCTTCTCATTGCTACCCCCTAGTACTTCTCTGCAATCATTAACAATTTTCCTCCAATCTTTCACTATTAAGCATTCATCGCTTCTAGAAATCCTGAATGCATTCATGTGCAATGCAGGATATCTTGGCCGCAAGCTAACAATTGACATGTGACCTTTAGTCTCGATCCCCTGAGGCACAACTGTCATCGGGAGTCCCTGTTGAAGAACATCGTATAGTACTTAATTAATATACTTAGCAATGAAAGTTTAGCAAAAAAATTATGTATGCAAAACATGCACTGAGGACAAATAGTAAATATCTTACCATCATTCCTAAATAGATGTGACCGTAGTTCAATACCATCACTATTGGTCGCACGTTTTGAGTACTAACATTTCTAAGTGCAGAAAGAAAATTTGTCTTGATAGTATGAAGATCCTCAAGCCATGAGACATAATGACTTATCTCCTCGCAGTTTAGTTCAGCTCCGGGACAGTGGTAGGTCCTGTCTACCAAGCGCCATACATGTTTGGTTGAATGGAGATAAGCTGTCAATAGAAATTAGTTGTCAGTTATTTTTGAATAAGCAATATCAAAGACAAAAATATACTTGAGAAGAACTCACATAATGGTAGAACTGGAGGCGTCTGCAAATCGACCCATATGTCTCTATTACCTTCAATATCATCTTCCGGACGAATATCAAAGGTGATAACCATACCGGGCTCAAATGCATAAGCCTTGCATAGTGCTTGCCAAGTTTTGCATTCAAAATAGGTGTACGTGTGTGCATTGTATACTTTAACGTTGAAAGTATAACCATCATGCTCAGTTTTCAGGTAAGCTCTCTTTACATCCATAGTTTCCATATCTTTGAAACCTATCTTATCCAAGACAAAAATTCTTGCATGGCAGGGGATGCGCTAGTAAAATAGTGAAAATTAAAAATTATAAGTCAGACAAATGAAGCATATATAAGTCATGCTTAATTACCAAAACAGACTTGTCGTTGTGACTTACTGTATCGAATTCGAAAGTCTCATCCAGCTTGATTCTGAATCGCCTACCATCAACAAGGAAATTTCTGTCACACTGGTCGCGCTGGTCTTCACAACGGACTACCGGTTGATTACAAGAAAACAGAGAGGGTTTTCTGTAAGAAGAGTTACGGACGAGCAGAAACACTAATGACTTTATTGGTAGTTATAGATGATGTACATCTTACTAATAAATCTTGAACATTGAATTTGAAATCTAATGGTTATAGTGATCTCGATGATGGGGATTAACATAGTTGTATGTGTTTTCTTTTTGCAAGAAGAATGCACGTATTTTTGTGTGGGGTGGTGGGTGGAGGGGGGGACTAACTTGGTTGTTGGGATACTTGTTCGTTTTAGCCGTGTGAGTTTTATATTTTATTTCACGTACATGGTGAAAACTCTTTTTCGACTTGAATTTTTTGTACATGCATCTTTTTAGAACTACATTAGTTTACTATTTGTATGTGTGGGTTTATTCCCTCATGGTACGTGGTGTTAATTAATAATGCATAGCCCCTCAATATATCCGACCATTATATTTGAAATATAGTTGTTACAACGATCTTTATGATGTCGATGAATGTGCTGTGTGCCGACGCAAAATCGGGCCAGCGAACTCACAGGCCACGACCCGGTGAACACACTCGACGGTAAAATGGTCAGCAACTAATTACAAAGATTAGTTTTTCCAATGTTGATGGTCCGATAACATCAGTATCCTACTACTTATCTATACTGCATGCCCGAAGCATTAATTTTCACGTGCTCTCTTGAATTAAACTGTGATAGTACGTTATTGTTGGTACCTACTTCCACTTGCAGGTCTTAACAAGGACACATATGGCTCTACATAGGAGTATTTGACATGGCAACAATCAGAGTGATAGAAAAATATAACAACGTGACTGTTTGAGTGGACCCTACATTATAGACATCACCGAAATCTTATTTTTAATCGAGATATGTGGCTTTGCATATATACCTTTTTACATTCTGTTATTTTAAACCGATTATAAATTTTGTATACTAAATTTAAAATCTCAAATATTATAGTTAGGACGCACCTTAACCAAAAGCTAGGTTTGTTCACACTTATATTCGCATGTAGTCTATAGTCTAAAACAATGTAGATGACTGGGAACGAATCAGTGGCTAGGAAAGTGGTATCTCCAGCCCATCAAATTTTAAGTGGTAGACTTTGCATTGTATGCTCGCATTTTCCGGCATTTATTTCAGGCCTGATTGTGATGTGCATTAAGTGGGAGAAGAAGTTTTTGTAGACAACGAAGGCGTATTTGGTGACCTCATCAATCACGATATGTCGGCTTAGTCTCTTAAAAGTGCTCACAGGAACAGGGTGTCCGAACGTATTTTCATAAGGATGATTGTATGCTCGTGTGTATTTGAGGGGCCTTGTGTTGTTTAAAGTATTTCTCAGATGAAGATGAACTGCACTTAATTAATAGAAATGTCAATTTTTTGGGAAAAAGCGGAAAAATATTTGTTTTGGTCACTTAAGACGTTCAGGCCTGCTGGCAATGTGCATTCAGTGGGAGAAGACGTTCTCGTAGACAATGAAGGCGTATGTGGTGACCTCGTCAATCTTGATATGCCGGCTTAGACTCTCGGAAGTGCTCATAGGAAGAGGGTTTACGTATGTATTTTCATAGGGATGAGTGTATGCTCGCGTGTTGGTTACTTAAGTCTGGACTGCGGGTTGATTTCATAAAAACACAAGGGGTTTCCAAAAAGATAGAAAAGGATTCGTTTATGTCACTGAAGTACGGACTACTGGTTGATTACAGGGAAACATAGGGGGTTTTCTGTAAGAAGAGTTACGGACGACCAGAAACACTAATGACTTTATTTATAGGTATAGATGATGTACATCCTTCTAATATATCTTGAACATTTAATTTGAAATCTAATGGTTATAGTGATCTTGATGATGGGGATTAACATAGTTGTATGTGTATTTTCTTGCAAGAAGAATGCACGTATTTTTTATGGGGGGGACTAACGTTGGTGTTGGGGACACTTGTTCATTTCAGCCGTGTGAGTTTTATCTTTTATTTCACGTACATGGTGAAAACTCTTTTTCGACTTGAATTTTTCGTACATGCATCTTTTTAGAACTACATTAGTTTAATATTTGTATGTGTGGGATTGTTCCTTGATGGTACGTGGTGTTTATTAATAATGCATAGCCCCTCAATAGATCCGACCATTATATTTGCAATATAGTTGTTACAACCATCTTTATGATGTCGACGAATGTGCTGCGTGCCGACGCAAAATAGGGCCAGCGAACTCACAGGCCATGACCTGGTGAAAACACTCGACTAGGGTATAAGGGGAGCACCTCTGCGATTGTTACTGCCGGGTACTCCAGACGTGTACCTCAGACTAGGTGAAGTCAAAATCTAGCGTTCTTAAGGGAATATTCGGTCGGTGAACTAAAGATGTTTTTTACTTATTACAATACAAACCCCCAGATGATACATATACTGCCTCTCTGCTCGCAGTTCGGACATGCACATTAATGCATGCGTACCCAGGGAAAAGAACCCTTAATGGAACTATTCTCGCTGGATGATGTTTCTTATTATCCATGTAATATAACATAGCTAGTTGGGTACTTGTCTGTTCAAGCAATTATGATCCCTACGCCTGGTTTCGACGTGTACCCCGGTTTACATAACTGAGTGGGTATGCAGAAACACTCCGGACTGTCGGGTTCGGAGGCTGAAGCGAAAAGGTCTGCCATGAAAAATGATTTACAATCCGGCTAGGGACAAAATATGTCAATTGATGTACACAGTCACTTAGACCCACATAGTTCTTCTTCTATGCCATCCAATAGGCTGTCTTGCCTACAATCCTATTGGGAATACTTTGCGGCTAATCCTACCTGGTCATATACCAGACTAACGGGAATCTCTTTCCCATCGGACCCTACAGGTCCGACCAGGTCCATGTGATTCAGATCGAGCTTGGTGTACCGTGTTTTTACCATGGCCCAAGCCTCCCTCGCACCTTGTCGACAGGCAAATATTATCCCTAATCGGAAGCGCCGCTGCGCTCTCTTGAGCAGCGGTACAAGCTCCCCCATGTTTCCTGTCAAGGAGGCGGATGGCCACAAGGCCTTGGCAACACCCTGCATCACCTGCCGAACTTGTTTGTGCAGTTGCGACAGCTCTTGCAGAAGATCGCTTGAGAATCCGGACATCTCCTCTTCGGGACGACCAGTCAGTATACCTACATACATAACTCTGTTAGCCCGCTTCTTCGCCGAACTATATAAAGGTTCGTTTGAGCACATACTAAAAATGCCGCATTGAAACCTTCTATTCTCCTTCACGGAGTCAGCTAGCTGGGCTCGAACATCTTTCAATTCCACGCCCAGTCGGGTATTGGCATCCTGGAGATCGTTTTTCTCTCGCCTGACCCGTGTACGTACACGCTCGCCGGCCTCTAGTTGTCGCTAAGCTCCTTATATTTAAGATAACAATCACGGAGCATGTTTTAAACTATACCTCTTCGACCACGGCTCAGCCATGTCTGTACTCGCTTTCATATTTGGAAGCTTACCCGATCTGGGCCCCTCTCGTTGATGAGTCACCGTGGGTTCGGCATGGCGCGCCGATGGCCTTCCCTTTATAGCATAATACATGTGCAGTGGGTAATGTGTAAAGAGTGAATCCTTTTAGGAAGATAGGTCTCCTGTTTTACTTACATGTGATGTAGGGAGGACGCCGGGATAGTCAGCAATGATGGCCACCAAGGTGCCGTCATAGCTTTCCTGGTAAAACATCATGTCGCTGAGCTCCACAAATATGTCCAGATCTTCTTCGAGTCCGGGGTCGAGGGCCCCGTCGTGGTCCTCTAGCTGTGGAGGCGGGTTGTGGACCTCCCTCATAACTTTCCGTAGTTCCTGTTGTGCACTAGCGAGGTAAATATTTGTGATGAAAGATTGCGGGAATGAATAGAGTGAGTAAAGGATAGCAGCTCACCTAGCTAGGGCGGTTGTACATGGAAAATCTTCTTCTCCTTTATATAAATCAGACAGTATTTTCGCCAGAGTGGTGGCGGAGTCTGGACCTTTCCGACCGTAGTGGGTGGCATCGTCTTCTCCATTGAAGTGCCACATGGGACGCCCCCGATACTGGAGTGGCTGCACCCCCCGCATTATGCATATTGACATAACCTCGATTATTGTCAATCCAGATTTGGCAAGTGTTTTTATCCTGCCCATCGATTGAAGGACCTCTCTGCTATCTTCCTCCTTGGGTCTCCGAGGACGCCAGCTATGGCGTTTCTTCAATGGGGCATTTGTGAACTCAGGAAGACCCATCCGGATAGGGTCAGGAAGGGAGACGTCCTCTATATAAAACCACTCGGAAGGCCAATCTTCGGATGTCTTCTTCGGAGTGCCGGAAAGGTATCCGGTCCCGGCGATGCGTCATATTTCGGCTCCGCCCACTTGGTATATTGATCCCTCCTGATTGCGAGGGACGAGGCAGAACAACCTCTTCCATAGCTCGAAATGAGCTTCGCAACCCAGAAGTAACTCACAAAGGGCGACGTAAACTGGGATGTGCACGATGGAGGCAGGGGTGAAGTTGTGCAGCTGGAGGCCATAATACTCCAGGAGCCCGTAGAGGAACGGATGAATTGGAAATCCGACGCCCCTCAGCAAGTAAGGGACAAGGCACACCCGCTCCCCCTAGGATGCGTTGCGAAAACTCTCCGCTTTATCCCCGCCATCAAAGGTGGCTAATACGGCTCGAACGGGACAAGAAATGAAGGTGGAAGAAACCCCTGGGTCTGCAACTTCACCAATTGGCCATGGGATATGGTACACTTCTCCCAATCACCTGCCTAGCGCTACGGGACCGAGAGGATTAGCTGCGGTGGCCGGCCATGATGGGACGGTTTTTTCGGGCGCGCTCTGATGAATCCTCGCTTGGGGAAGATGGTGTGATTTGGATCTGAGGATCCCCATCTCTTTAATAGACGATTTACTTACATGGTCAGGGTGGCAAGTGTAAAAATGCCCCGACTTCTCGCATTCGGTCGTCACGTGGAGATTGATATTATTGAGGTACATAAGCCGATGAGTGCAACATTAAATGGGAAGCCGGACACTGCTCGGCACCACAGGTACTCTGGAGAATTCGGAGAAGGAACCTGCCTTGCAATGCCGAAGACAATATGCGCGTTAAACTCATCGTCATTGAAGCCTGGTTCGGGGGCTACTAAGGGAGTCCTGTATTAGGGGGTCCTCGGACAGCCGGACTGTTTGACTATGAAGAGACAAGATTCAGGACTTCGTCCTGTGTCCGGGTGGAACTCTCCTTTGCATGCAAGACAAGCTTGGCAATTCGGATATGTAGATTCCCTTCTCTGTAACCGACTCTGTGTAACCCTAGCACCCTCCGGTGTCTATATAAACTGGAGGATTTAGTCCGTAGAACAACAACTATCATAGTCATAGGCTAGCTTCTAGGGTTTAGCCTCTATGATCTCGTGGTAGATCAACTCTTGTAATACTCATATCATTAAGATCAATCAAGCAGGAATTAGGGTATTACCTCCATAGAGAGGGCCCGAACCTTGGTAAACATTGTGTCCCCTGCCTCCTGTTACCGTTAGCCTTAGACGCTTAGTTTGGGACCCCCTACCCGAGATCCGCCAGTTCTGACACCGACATCTCCCGGTGGCGCTGGAACGCCGCCGGGGATAGGACCGTGACGGCGATCTACATCAACAATCTTGCTACCATCAACACCAACTTTCCCCCCTCTATGCAGCGGTGTAACACCTCTCTTCCTTGCTGTAATCTCTACTTAAACATGATGCTCAACTTCATATATTATTTCCCAATGATATTTGGCTATCCTATGATGTTTGAGTAGATCTGTTTTGTCCTATGGGTTAATCATGATCTCGGTTAGTATGATTGTATATTTCATTTATGGTGCTGTCCTACGGTGCCCTCCGTCTCGCGCAAACGTGAGGGTCCCCCGCTGTAGGGTGTTGCAATATGTTCATGGTTTTCTTATTGCCAGTGTTGTGAGGGTGACAGTAGCCTAAACGCGGATAAGTTGATTATGGCGTATGGGAGTAAAGAGGACTTGATAATTAGTTCTATGGTTGGGTTGCACGACCTTAATGATCTTTAGTAGTTGCGGATGCTTGCTAGGGGTCCAATCATAAGTGCATATGATCCGAGTAGAGAAAGTATGTTAGCTCATGCCTCTCCCTCATGTCAAATTGCAAGAATGATTACCGGTAATTGTTATCGATTACCTAGGGACAAATGACTTTCTTATTGACAAAAGCAATCTACTTTTACTAGCTTGCATTTTATTCGTAGTTTTATTCTCACAAAGTACTCGTAGTTTTATTCTTGCAAAATAGTTTCATATTTGTTTTAGGTAAAGCAAACGTCAAGTGTGCGTAGAGTTGTATCGGTGGTCGATAGAACTTGAGGGAATATTGTTTCTTCCTTTAGCTCCTCGTTGGGTTCGACACTCTTATTGAATGAAGAAGGCTACAAACGATCCCCAATACTTGTGAGTTATCAGACCCCATCGACCTTATGCATCTACGACAACGAGCTCGTCCGCCCGCCGCCAGAGTTGCGGCTCACCCAAAGCTCCGCTGCATCACTCCGCTCAACTCCGATGCCGCCAACCACCACCGTCACCCCCGACCGGTCCGCCTGGACTTGCCAATGTCCTCCGACCCCTCTGCTGACGCCTGTGACCCCGGATCCGCTGCCCCGTACACCGCCGACCGCCGCCGTCGTTCTTTGTTTGCCGTCGACCACCACTTTAAGCCGCCGCCGCCCACCTCCTCCGATTCTAATCTAACGGCTTAGAGTAGATCCGCGAAGAGTTAGGTTTTTTTATTTAGGTCGGTTCTGCTTCGGTTTAGTTTACGGTTTAGGTCTAGTCGGTTTAGCCGATTGGTTTTCTTTTTTCGGTCGTACATGTTTACTTATATAATGGCAGAGGGTAATGTAGCTACCGATCACCCACCTGTTTGGCCCAGTAGCCCCCGTTTTTTTATTTTTAGTTATTTTTCGATTTTGTTTTTTAAACAGAAAAGTCCCAATCTTATAAAATCTATATCTCCTAGGTTATTTCATATTTTAATTTCATTCCTTTTGCTCTAGTTTGGAAATTTCCTAAAGTTTCTATAGATATCAAGTTAGACCTCTTTTGAAATGTCGAAAATTGATTTATATGAACTTTGTTCAGATCACTAATTTTATAATATCTTGAGCTGGGATTAATATTTTTGTTGATTCTTTTTGCTACTGATTTCTTATGACTTTGTCTATTAGTAGGTTTAGTTTGTATAATTTTAGAATTAATTAAAATTAGTTTATCACAAAAACTGTATTGTTTTGCTTTTTTATACCTTTGTTGCTATTTCTTTTATTTTTAATGCTTTAAATTATTTTCTTTTTGTTCTTTTTGGTATGTTCAGATTAGTTCTGTAGATTAACAGTAGCAACTTTATTTATAGCAAAAAATAATTTAGTTGCTTGTTTTCGTTTGTTTTACTAGGAAACCGTTTAAACCATAATAGGAGTTTCAAAAAAAATTAAAAGGGTTCTTTTTGCATAGAATATTATTTGTGTTTTTCTTTCTGCTATTTAATAAAAACTTGTTTTTATTCTGTTAAAGAAATTTTTAGTGGTAGAAAACTATTTTATAGCTTGTTCTACTTGTAGTAAAAACTTTGCTTTGAGTTTATTGTTTTCCATGGTTTTTTTTTGATTTTATTTTGTGTGATAATTAGTTTTACTTGTTGTCCTGTTATTATATTATATGATGGTATGCTTAGTATGCTTTGTTTGTTCCTATAGAGTACCCAGAGTGCGAGGCTCATTACTACGAGTCACTAGCGTTCGAAGATCGTCAACAAGGCAAGTCTTTCTTCAAGAATTTTAATACCCATGTTTAATTGCATTAGTAGCATTCCTCCCCACCATGCAAGCAAGTAGGAGAAATTGAATCAAGTCTTGAGTAGTATGATGTGGTAGGTTGACCCAAATCCCTATGTTACCATTGAGCGGGACGTTGTAGTATTTATGCTATGCTTCGTAGACGGGGTTGGTTGAGTGTTATACATGGGAGCTTTCAGAGTCAAGATGATGACAACATCAAGATTTCAAGATGCTCAAGACGGACTTCAAATTCACTATAGGGTGGAGGACAGATAGACGGGTACCCTGGATGCATGGAGAAGCGCCATGGCATCTTGCGGAAAGCACGACCCAACCACGAAGAGACGGATGGATACACCTTGACCGGAAGCTTACCCGTGCAGCCGCAAGCCATTACGGGCTCTGACTTAGTCGACTCTAGGCATGACTCTGGACGGACGGTGCCAGCAGATGTAGAAGAACGATAGGAAATGGATGGGCACTGGCAGTGGTACAGAGGATCTCAACGGAAGACCATGTTTCGTTCGTCCTGTCTTCAAAAATTAGACAGTGCGAGGACATAAGGGAGGGAACGATTCTTGCGCATAAAGTGCGCAAGACTCTGCAGAGTGAAAATCTAATCGATTAGCCATATCCCCGGTTCTTGACAACTGACCCTTTGGAATTGGAGTTATTCGAAAATCTCAACACCGAACACAATTAATTAATTGATAGGTTATAATGATTTCAGGTATGAGACACTTGTTGGCGGAACCATCTCAATAACAACCAATGTTTTGTAGTAATTGCAAGCAAGCCGTTTTGTTGTGCGGAAAATTTGACTTTCTTAGCAAAAACATAAACTTAGAGCCCTACACCCAAATTGAATGTAGTGTTAGTATTTTATTATTGTTCCCTCTCTATGACTTGCCAGCATATTCCATAATGCTGACCTAGAAAGCTGCAACATCTTTTGATGCGGAGGAGTTTTCTGAGTAGGAGTGAAGCTATGATCCATGCTGACCTAGACAACTTCAACATCTTTTATTGCAATAAAGTCTATATGAGAAACGTGTATTAAATCAAGTGTGAATGAACTTTTAAATTTTCATCAATGTCCTACGCGTGCTAGCATGATCTTGGGATGGTACAGATACACAGAGACTTGACCATTTCCGAGTCGGGGTGCTACAGAGATGGTATTCAGAGCACACACTGATCGTAGGACGTAACCCCTACGGTCGAAAAGCCGTAGGAAGAAATTATTTTATTTTTCTCTGTTTTTTCCATAATTCTCCCTTGTTCATTTCAGACTTCCCTCCGATTTCAACATTCTAGATGGCCGTCGAGTACGCCCCAGTTCTGCTGTCGGAATTTTGCCCGCCAGATGAGACGATGCCTTTCGGCAAGAAGCTGCTTCAGATCGTCAAGAAGTTGAAGATTGCTCTGCCCTCCATCACCGGGAAGCCTACCAATGCACTTCCGACGGACACTCTCTATAAGATTGTGGTGCACATTCCAGGGAGGACTTTCAAAAGTTTCCAAGAGCCAATCGGCTTTGATTTTACCGCTCCCACTTGGATCCTTGGGAGAAACATGGCTATTCATCATGGACTTGGACATCTCCGAGAAGAGTGAAGGGCCGAGCTCGATGCTTCAGACCTTTCCATGATTTCTTCCAGAGCTAGAAATGGAGATATTGTGCGCATCGTGGATGACGACTCCATTCCCTCATATGTCCAAGACCTGGAGACTCATATCATGAATCTAGAGGTTCATACACACAGAAGCTTGAAAGTATTCAAGAGGTTGATCTTCTGTGATCTAGAACTGGAGGATATAAAGCCCACGACGACTTCAACGAGCATGAAGAGGAAGTCCAGGATTTTCTGGAGAGAATCGAGAACCTAAAGACTTATGTTGCTGCATTGGAGGAGAAGATGGATCAGGGAGAAGACCTCTTTCTGAGTGGCGAAGATGGACCCCTTATGAACAATGATAAGGATTATGAGGAGAGCTCCAGTGAAGGAAGCAACAAGAGGAGACGCACCACCGGAGGATGCACCGCTGGAGGTGGCAAGGATATCAGAGGAGAACGTTTAGTCATGACCGCCATGTTATTTTTTATTTTACCGGTTATTGATTAGACCGTTGTACTTAAGTCGCAGATTCCCGAGGTGATATTGGGGTAATCTATGCATATTTGGTTGATACACATTTTTGTCCTACTTTCTCTGGTAGATATCTTGGGGCACTCTTTGAACTTCCTTGTGTTAGATTGAGTACTATAAATCTGAAGTTGTTTGATGCATATGGTATAATTGACCCGTGAATACTTGTGGTGACATTGGAGTATCTAGGTGACATTAGATTTGATTGATGCGTATCATATCGTGTTATTTTTAGTATGAACTCTAGGGCTATTTGTGATGCTGATAGGGATGGCTGAATAGATTGATCGGAAAAGGTTAACTTTGAGGTGGTTCGCTACGTACCTACAACAATTTCTTCTTATGTTCTCGGTTATTGATAAGAACTTTGAAGTGATTCTTGGTCGCTCGTTGAGATATGATTATATGATTCAATTATGTTAGCACTGTTGAGAGATTGCACTAGTGAAAGTACGAACCATAGGCCTTGTTTTCAAGCATTGCAATAATGTTTGTGCTCCATTTTATCACATGCTTCCTTGCTTTTTTTATATTTTCAGCTGACAAAAACCTATATCTACTATCCATGCTACACTTGTATCACCATCTCTTTGCCGAACTTGTGCACCTATACAATTTACCATTGTATTGGTGTGTTGAGGACACAAGAGATTTATTGTATTTGGTTGCCTGGTTGCTTGAGAAAGAACATCTTCATCCTGTGCCTCCCACAGACTGATAAATATTAGGTCATTCATGTAGCGACCAGACCTCAAATAGCCTAGTCTATGTGCATCACTGTCATCCCTGGATAGGTAATGCTGACACGCACAGTACTTGAGGATTTATAACAGAGTTTCAATCACACACTTATTACATCGAATGTCTCAAAAGAGAACTTATGCTATCACTACATGCATATATGGCGGTGGAAAGCTCTATGGTTACAGTTTTGCATAAAGCCAAATTTTCTCTACAACAAGGAATAAATTTTATTTAACTATCTGGGTGGTTATTAAACATTGAGAAGGTTCCTTCAACTCAATCCCAATTAAGCATCATCAATTACCCAATCAAATTAAATTTAGAGTGATGATATCAACATGATAATCCAAGAACCAGATACTCAAGATGTCCATAACCGAGGACATGACTAACCATGATTAGTTTATACACTCTGCAAAGGTTTGCGCACTTTTTCCCACAAGACTTGATCTCCTCAGTTGGTTTTCTTGCACTACATGATGTTTGAGAAACGGATGACGGAGACACAGTCTTTCAGAAGCATTAACTCTTTACTCTAGGTAGACAGTACCACCTACAATCCCCTACATCCACTAGTGTACCACTGAAAGAGGTAACACAACATACTCCACTATGCCAGAGCCCATATTGGCTTGTGGCTGCACACGGAAGTTTCTAGCATGAATATATCTTATGATCCCTTTGAGCTTGGGTGGCATTCCATAGGATGATCACACGGGTACTCCGGTATATCCTAGGACAACACTGGATTCTCCAGGTGCCCTGACAACCACTGGGTACTCCAGGGTGCCATCAACCAATCCACCCAGATGTGTATTTAAGTATCCACCTTAAGTTAACCTTTAATTAACAAAACTCACATTTTTCATGGATACACTCACCCAATACATGTCTACGAGCATAGCATAGCAATATAAGCATAATGTAGAGGTATCTCCCAAAGGTTTGGTAAAGAAAAGGGCAATAGGTTCTACCTAATCATCTACTTCCCAAAGCCCACATGTTATAATCAGATCCTAACCATGCAATGTTTGAGGGTTGGGACTAATGCATAAAAACTGGGTAATAACGATGTGTGATCAAAGTGTTACTTGCCTTGCTGATGATCCGCAAAACCTAGAGACTCGTAGTAGCCTCTACTTGACTAGCTCGTTTATCAAAGATGGTTATGTTTCCTAGCCATGGACAAAAGAGTTGTGATTTGATTAACGGGGTCACATCATTAGGAGAATGATGTGATTGACTTGACCCATTCCGTTAGCTTAGCACTTGATCGTTTAGTATGTTGCTATTGCTTTTTTCATGACTTATACATGTTCCTGTAACTATGAGATTATGCAACTCCCGTTTACCGGAGGAACACTTTGGGTACTACCAAACGTCACAACGTAACTGGGTGATTATAAAGGAGTACTACAGGTGTCTCCGAAGGTACATGTTGAGTTGGCCTATTTCGAGATTAGGTTTTGTCACTCCGATTGTCGGAGAGGTATCTCTGGGCCCTCTCGGTAATGCACATCAATATAAGCCTTGCAAGCAATGTGACCAATGAGTTGGTTACGGGATGATGCATTACGTAACGAGTAAAGAGACTTGCCGGTAACGAGATTGAACTAGGTATTGGATACCGATGATCGAATCTCGGGCAAGTAACATACCGATGACAAAGGGAACAACGTATGTTGTTATGCGGTTTGACCGATAAAGATCTTCGTAGAATATGTAGGAGCCAATATGGGCATCCAGGTCCCGCTATTGGTTATTGACCAAGAATAGTTCTAGGTCATGTCTACATAGTTCTCGAACCCTTAAGGTCCGCACGCTTAAGGTTTCGATGACAGTTATATTATGAGTTTATGAGTTTTGATGTACCGAAGGAGTTCGGAGTCCCGGATGAGATCGGGGACATGACGAGGAGTCTCGAAATGGTCGAGACGTAAAGATTGATATATTGGACGACTATATTCGGAGTTCGGAAACGTTCCGAGTGATCCGGGTATTTTCCGGAGTACCGGAGAGTTACAGGAATTCGCCGGGGAGTATATGGGCCTTATTGGGCCATACGGGATTAGAGGAGAGAGGCCAAAAGGAAGGAGGCGCGCAGCCCCCCTCTGGTCCGAATTGGACAAGGGGTGCGGCCCCCTTTTCCTTCCTCCTCTCCTCCTCTTTCCCCCTTCTCCTACTCCAACAAGGAAGGAGGGAGTCCTACTCCCGGTGGGAGTAGGACTCCCCATGGCGTGCCCCCTCCTAGGCCGGCCGCCCCCTCCCCCTTGCTCCTTTATATACGGGGGCAGGGGGGCACCCCATGACACACAAGTTGATCTACGGATCGTTCCTTAGCCGTGTGCAGTGCCCCCCTCCACCATATTCCACCTCGGTCATATTGTCGCGGAGTTTAGGCGAAGCCCTGCGCCGGTAGAACATCATCATCGTGATCACGCCGTCGTGCTGACGGAACTCATCCCCGACACTTTGCTGGATCGAAGCCCGGGGATCATCATCGAGCTGAACGTGTGCTGAACTCGGAGGTGCCATACGTTCGGTACTTGGATCGGTCGGATCGTGAAGACGTACGACTACATCAATCGCGTTGTCATAACGCTTCCGCTTACGGTCTACGAGGGTACGTGGACATGCACTCTTCCCTCTCGTTGCTATGCCATCACCATGATCTTGCGTGTGCATAGGAAATTTTTGAAATTACTACGTTCCCCAACAGTGGTATCAGAGCCTAGGTTTTATGCGTTGATGTTATATGCACGAGTAGAACACAAGTCAGTTGTGGGCGATACAAGTCATACTGCTTACCAGCATGTCATACTTTGGTTCGGCGGTATTGTGAGATGAAGTGGCCAGGACCGACATTTCGCGTACGCTTACGCGAGACTGGTTTCACCGTTACGAGCACTCGTGCTTAAAGGTGGCTGGCGGGTGTCTGTCTCTCTCACTTTAGCTGAATCGAGTGTGGCTACGCCCGGTCCTTGCGAAGGTTAAAACAGCACTAACTTGACGAACTATCGTTGTGGTTTTTGATGCGTAGGTAAGAATGGTTCTTGTTAAGCCCGTAGCAGCCACGTAAAATTTGCAACAAGAAAGTAGAGGACGTCTAACTTGTTTTTGCAGGGCATGTTGTGATGTGATATGGTCAAGACGTGATGCTATATTTTATTGTATGAGATGATCATGTTTTGTAACTGAAGTTATCGGCAACTGGCAGGAGCCATATGGTTGTCGCTTTATTGTATGAAATGCAAACGCCCTGTAATTGCTTTACTTTATCACTAAGCGGTAGCGATAGTCGTAGAAGCAATAGATGGCATAAACGACAACGATGCAACGATGGAGATCAAGGTGTCGCGCTGGTGATGATGGTGATCACGACGGTGCTTCAGAGATGGAGATCACAAGCACAAGATTATGATGGCCATATCATATCACTTATATTGATTGCATGTGATGTTTATCCTTTATGCATCTTATCTTGCTTTGATTGACGGTAGCATTTTAAGATAATCTCTCACTAAAATTATCAAGTAGTGTTCTCCCTGAGTATGCACCATTGCCAAAGTTCGTCGTGCCGAGACACCACGTGATGATCGGGTGTGATAAGCTCTACGTCCATCTACAACGGGTGCAAGCCAGTTTTGCACACGCGGAATACTTAGGTTAAACTTGACGAGCCTAGCATATGCAGATATGGCCTCAGAACACGGAGACCGAAAGGTCGAGCGTGAATCATATAGTAGATATGATCAACATAGTGATGTTCACCATTGAAAACTACTCCATCTCACGTGATGATCGGTTATGGTTTAGTTGATTTGGATCACGTGATCACTTAGATGACTAGAGAGATGTCTGTCTAAGTGGGAGTTCTTAAGTAATATGATTAATTGAACTTAAATTTATCATGAACTTAGTCCTGGTAGTATTTTGCAAATTATGTTGTAGATCAATAGCTTGCGTTGTTGCTTTCATATGTTTATTTTGATATGTTGCTAGAGAAAATTGTGTTGAAAGATGTTAGTAGCAATGATGCGGATTGGATCCGTGATCTGAGGTTTATCCTCATTGCTGCACAGAAGAATTATGTCCTTAATGCACCGCTAGGTGACAAACCTATTGCAGGAGCAGATGCAGACGTTATGAACGTTTGGCTAGCTCAAAAGGATGACTACTTGATAGTTTAGTGCACCATGCTTAAACGGCTTAGAATCGGGACTTCAAAGACGTTTTGAATGTCATGGACCATATGAGATGTTCCAGGAGTTGAAGTTAATATTTCCAGCAAATACCCGAGTTGAGAGATATGAAGTCTCCAACAAGTTCTAAAGCTAAAAGATGGAGGAGAATCGCTCAACTAGTGAGCATGTGCTCAGACTGTCTGGGTACTTCAATCGCTTGAATCAAGTGGGAGTTAATCTTCCAGATAAGATAGTGATTGACAGAATTCTCTAGTCACCATCACTAAGTTACTAGAACTTCGTGATGAACTATAGTATGCAAGGGATGACGAAAACGATTCCCGAGCTCTTCGTGATGTTGAAATCGACGAAGGTAGAAATCAAGAAAAGACCATCAAGTGTTGATGATTGACAAAACCACTAGTTTCAAGAAAAGGGCAAAGGGAAAGAAAGGGAACTTCAAGTGGAAAGACAAGCAAGTTGTCACTCCTGTGAAGAAGCCCAAAACTGGACCATAGCCTGAAACTGAGTGTTTACACTGCAAAGGAAATGGTCACTGGAAGCGGAAATGCCCTGAATAGTTGGTGGATAAGAAGGATGGCAAAGTGAATAAGGGTATATTTGATATACAAATTATTGATGTGTGCCTTACTAGTGTTTATAGTAGCCCCTAAGTATTTGATACTTGTTCGGTTGCTAAGATTAGTAACTCGAAACAGGAGTTACAGAATAAACAGAGACTAGTTGAAGGGAAAGTGATGATGAGTGTTGGAAGTAGTTCCAAGATTGATATGATCATCATCGCACACTCCTTATACTTTCGGGATTAGTGTTAAACCTAAATAAATGTTATTTGGCGTTTGCGTTGATCATGAATATGATTTGATCATGTTTATTGCAATACGGTTATTCATTTAAAATCAGAGAATAATTGTTGTTCTGTTTACATGAATAAAACCTTCAATGGTCATACACCCAATGAAAATAGTTTGTTGGATCTCGATCGTAGTGATACACATATTCATAATATTGAGGCCAAAAGATGCAAAGTTAATAATGATAGTGCAACTTATTTGTGGCACTGCCGTTTGGGTCATATCGGTGTAAAGCGCAT
Source organism: Triticum dicoccoides (assembly GCF_002162155.2). Taxonomy (NCBI): domain Eukaryota; kingdom Viridiplantae; phylum Streptophyta; class Magnoliopsida; order Poales; family Poaceae; genus Triticum; species Triticum dicoccoides. The sequence goes on along the minus strand of NC_041391.1, from coordinate 360,561 downwards.
GAAGAAACTCCATAAAGATGGATTTTCGGAATCACTTGGTTATGAATCATTTGATGCTTGTGAACCGTACCTTTTGGGCAAGATGACTAAAACTCCGTTCTTCGGAACAATGGAACGAGCTACCGACTTATTGGAAATGATACATACTGATGGATGCAGACCAATGAGTATGAAGGCTCGTGGCAAGTATCGTTATTTTCTGACCTTCACAAGATGATTTGAGCAGATATGGGTATATCTACTTGATGAAACATAAGTTTGAAATAGTTGAAAGGTTCAAAGAATTTTAGAGTGAAGTGGAAAATCATCGTAACAAGAAAATAAAGTTTCTGCGATCTGATCGTGGAGAGGAATATTTGAGTTACGAGTTTGGTCTTCAACTAAAACAATGAGGAATAGTTTCACAGCTCACGCCACCTGGAACACCACAACGTTATGGTGTGTCCAAACGTCGTAACCGCACTTTTTTGGATATGGTGCGATCTATGATGTCTCTTACTGATTTACCAATATTGTTTTGGGGTTATGCATTAGAGACAGTTGCATTCACATTAAAAGGGCACCATCTAAATCTGTTGAGACGACAACATATGAACTGTGGTTTAGCAAGAAACCCAAGTTGTCGTTTCTTAAAATTTGGGGCTACGATGCTTATGTGAAAAAGTTTCATCCTGATAAGCTCAAACCCAAATCAGAGAAGTGCGTCTTCATAGAATACCCAAAGGTAACTATTGGGTACACCTTCTATCACAGATCCAAAGGCAAATCATTCGTTGCTAACAATGGATCCTTTCTAGAGAAGGAGTTTCTCTCGAAAGAAGTGAGTGGGAGGAAAGTAGAACTTGATAAGGTAATTGTAGCTTCTCCCGAATTGGAAAGTAGTTCATCACTGAAATCAGTTCCAGTGATTCCTACACCAATTAGTGAGGAAGCTAATGATGATGATCATGAAACTTCAGATCAAGTTACTACAGAACCTCGTAGGTCTTCCAAAGTACAGCCCGCACCAGAGTGGTACGGTAATCCTGTTCTGGAAGTCATGTTACTAGACCATGATAAACCTACGAACTATGAGGAAGCGATGATGAGCCCAGATTCCGCGAAATGGCTTGAGGCCATGAAATCTGAGATTGGATCCATGTATGAGAACAAAGTGTGGACTTTGGTGGAGTTGCCCAATGATCGGCAAGCCATATCGTATAAATGGATCTTCAAGAGGAAGACAGATGCTGATAGTAGTGTTACTATCTACAAAGCTCGACTTGTCGCAAAAAGGTTTTTGACAAGTTCAAGCTGTTGACTACAATGAGATTTTCTCAACTATAGCGATGCTTAAGTCTGTCCGAATCATGTTAGCAATTGCCACAATTTATGAAATCTGGCAAATGGATGTCAAAACTGCATTCGTTAATGGTTTTCTTAAAGAAGAGTTGTATGTGATGCAACCAGAAGGTTTTGTCAATCCTAAAGGTGTTAACAAAATGTGCAAGCTCCAGCGATCCATCTATGGACTAGTGCAAGCATCTCAGAGTTGGAATATATGTTTTGATATGTTGATCAAAGCATATAGTTTTGTACAGACTTACGGTAAAGCCTGTACTTACAAGAAAGTGAGTGGGAGCACTACAGCATTTCTGATAAGTATATGTGAATGACATATTGTTGATCGGAAATAATGTAGAATTATTCTGCAAAGCGTGAAAGGATACTTGAATAAGAGTTTTTCAAAGAAAGACCTCGGTGAAGCTGCTTAAACATTGAGCATCAAGATCTATATAGATAGATCAAGACGCTTGATAAGATTTTTCAATGAATACATACCTTGATAAATTTTTGAAATAGTTCAAAATGGAACAGTCAAAGAAGGATTTCTTGCCTATGTTGCAAGGTGTGAAATTGAGTAAGACTCAAGACCCGACCATGGCAGAAAATAGAAAGAGAATGAAAATCATTCCCTATGCCTCAGTCATAGGTTCTATAAAGTATGCTATGCTGTAAACCAGGCCTATTGTATACCTTGCTCTGAGTTTGACAAAGGAAATACAATTTTGATCTAAGAGTAGATCACTGGACATCGGTCAAGAATATCCTTAGTGAGGACTAAGGAGATGTTTCTCGATTATGGAGGTGATAAAAGAGCCCGTCATAAAAAGTTACAACGATGCAAGCTTTTTCACCAATCCATATGACTCTAAATCTCAATCTGGATACATATTGAAAGTGGGAGCAATTAGCTAGAGTAGCTCCGTGCAGAGCATTGTGGACATAGAATATTTGCAAAATACATACGGCTCTGAATGTGAAAGATCCGTTGACTAAGCTTCTCTCACGAGCAAAACATGCTCACACTCTAGTAAACCCTTTGGGTGTTGGTCACATGACAATGTGAACTATGGGTGTTAATCATATACATATATGAATATTGGTATTAAATCACATGGCGATGTGAACTAGATTATTGACTCTAGTGCAAGTGGGAGATTGAAGGAAATATGCCCTAGAGGCAATAATAAAGTTATTATTTATTTCTTATTTCATGATAAATGTTTATTATTCATGCTAGAATTGTATTAACCGGAAATATAATACATGTGTGAATACATAGACAAACATAGTGTCACTAGTATGCCTCTACTTGACTAGCTCGTTTATCAAAGATGGTTATGTTTCCTAGCCATGGACAAAAGAGTTGTCATTTGATTAACGGGATCACATCATTAGGAGAATGATGTGATTGACTTGACCCATTCCGTTAGCTTAGCACTTGATCGTTTAGTATGTTGCTATTGCTTTCTTCATGACTTATACATGTTCCTGTAACTATGAGATTATGCAACTCCCGTTTACCGGAGGAACACTTTGGGTACTACCAAACGTCACAACGTAACTGGGTGATTATAAAGGAGTACTACAGGTGTCTCCGAAGGTACATGTTGAGTTGGCGTATTTCGAGATTAGGTTTTGTCACTCCGATTGTCGGAGAGGTATCTCTGGGCCCTCTCGGTAATGCACATCAATATAAGCCTTGCAAGCAATGTGACCAATGAGTTGGTTACGGGATGATGCATTACGTAACGAGTAAAGAGACTTGCCGGTAACGAGATTGAACTAGGTATTGGATACCGACGATCGAATCTCGGGCAAGTAACATACCGATGACAAAGGGAACAATGTATGTTGTTATGCGGTTTGACCGATAAAGATCTTCGTAGAATATGTAGGAGCCAATATGGGCATCCGGGTCCCGCTTTTGGTTATTGACCAAGAATAGTTCTAGGTCATGTCTACATAGTTCTCGAACCCGTTGGGTCCGCACGCTTAAGGTTTCGATGACAGTTATATTATGAGTTTATGAGTTTTGATGTACCGAAGGAGTTCGGAGTCCCGGATGAGATCGGGGACATGACGAGGAGTCTCGAAATGGTCGAGACGTAAAGATCGATATATTGGACGACTATATTCGGAGTTCGGAAAGGTTCCGAGTGATCCGGGTATTTTTCGGAGTACCGGAGCGTTACGGGAATTCGCCGGGGAGTATATGGGCCTTATTGGGCCATACGGGATTAGAGGAGAGAGGCCGAAAGGAAGGAGGCGCGCAGCCCCCCTCTGGTCCGAATTGGACAAGGGGTGCAGCCCCCTTTTCCTTCCTCCTCTCCTCCTCTTTCCCCCTTCTCCTACTCCAACAAGGAAGGAGGGAGTCCTACTCCCGGTGGGAGTAGGACTCCCCATGGCGCGCCCCCTCCTAGGCCGGCCGCCCCTTCCCCCTTGCTCCTTTATATACGGGGGCAGGGGGCACCCCATGACACACAAGTTGATCTACGGATCGTTCCTTAGCCGTGTGCGGTGCCCCCCTCCACCATATTCCACCTCGGTCATATCGTCGCGGAGTTTAGGCGAAACCCTGCGCCGGTAGAACATCATCATCGTGATCACGCTGTCGTGCTGACGGAACTCATCCCCGACGCTTTGCTGGATCGGAGCCCGGGGATCGTCATCGAGCTGAACGTGTGCTGAACTCGGAGGTGTCGTACGTTCGGTACTTGGATCGGTCGGATCGTGAAGACGTACGACTACATCAACCACGTTGTCATAATGCTTCCGCTTACGGTCTACGAGGGTACGTGGACATGCACTCTTCCCTCTCGTTGCTATGCCATCACCATGATCTTGCGTGTGCGTAGGAAATTTTTGAAATTACTATGTTCCCCAACAGCCCCCATGGGCCGGTTTATCTCTTCAAGATGAACCGGGACTTTTGATAAAAAAGACGTCAACTGTATAGCCCCCAAGGGTCGGTTAATCTCTCAAGATGAACCAGGATTTCCTGTTACAAAGTTCATCCTTGTTGAATTCCATAACCTCCGGTTTATCTGATTAATTAAGCATTAGCCCCCAAGTGCCAAGATTAATACTTGTATTGAGCCTTGGGACTTAAAATATCAGTTAAGAAGAAGCAATCCGCATTAGCCCCCAAGTGCTAAGTGTATAACTTGTTATTTGGTTGGGACTTTTGAGAAAATATTAACAACTTTATTATCTGTCTTTTGCAGGCTGACTTGAGCAACAAAGATCCCCAGATCGCTGATCTTCAAGAAAACATCAAGTCCCAGCACGCAGAAACTTCCAAGGCCAAAGAGGAATTAAAGGGCCCTTTAACTGCCATGGAGCAATTAAAGGATGGATTCAAAAGCGAGCGGACAGACTGGGAAACTGAAAGGGCCAATCTGTTAAAACGGGCTGAGGATGCTAAAGGGCTCTTAAACCGGTAGCAGAAGAGCTAACTGGGTTAAAGCGTCAGATCAATGCTATGACTTCTGCTATATTTGGTAAGTACTCCTTGCAAGAGCCTTTCTTAAGCATCTTTGAAACTGCCGGTTTAATAGCAAATTCTTAAACCGTTGCAGGTAGTCGTGTTGCTCATCTGGGTTCGGATATGCATAGGAAGTTGAAAGCAGCCTATACCTTGATAGAACAACTGTATACTGGTGCTCAACGAGTCATCTGCGTGGCCTCATACAATAAACCGCCGCCAACCTTAATCAAGGATACATTGGCCAAATTATCTATGACTCCTGCACAGATAGAAAAGGTAAAGAGATCTGCTGCAAGGGCTGCCGCTCTATCTGCACTGACTCGGGCCAAAGCTTGGATAGGTGATCTTGATCCGAAAGATATTGGAAAGGGCTACCCTAGCCAACAAGAAGACGGGTCAGAATTTGATAATGAAGCCCTCAAGGCCTTGACAAAGGAGATGCGCCCGCTTGCAAGCAGATTGGCCGAAGAAGTTGACTTGTCTGTCCAGCAGTCCAACTATGATGCGGACAACAAACGGGTTGATGCATCTGTGAAAGAAGTACAGAATCTTATCCCGCCAATCCGTAAGCACACTTATGCCCCTAACGTTGAACCGTCCAATCTTATAAGTGATGAAGCTGCCTTCCAAGCTTTAACCGGGATTGACTGGGCAACCATTGACTTCCAGCCACTGGGTGGGGAGGAGGAGGTTGAACCGGCGCAAGGTGATCCGCAAACATCTCATCAAGCTGAAGAGGAATCATAATCCGGAAGCCGGTTTACCATTTGTGTACCGTCCTTCATAGAAAAACAATTATCTTGTTGGGCAGTCCAAGCACATTGTAATAGGCTAGTTTAAAACACTTGGTCTGCTATGCCATCGGGCATAGCTTGAAACATTTGGTCTGCTATGCCGTATAATCAGTTTCCTGAAACTTCCACTTTGTCATAAGATGCCATGTGTGCTTATGATTTTTATCAGTGTTATGAAATCCTGTTTTCTGCATGTCATAAACTGAAAACTTATCCTGGCAGTTTACCGCCGGACGGGTTACGATGCCCAATATGAAATCATAGTTTATAACCAAGGCTGTAAAGATGATGAAATATGAAAATACCTCAGACCTGTGATTTAAATCACATCATTGGTTTACCAATCATTCTTGCAGTGAGGGCGATAACCGAAATGTTGAGTATTGATAACTCTCACCATGCTGTGCTGGTATATAATAAACTACACCGGGTTATGATAAACACCAGATGATCATCCTGGCGACTTATAGTCAATGCCAGACCAGGCTAAGAGCACCATTTTATAATTGATTTTGTGCTAACAACTGATAGTTGAAAGCTGCACCGGGTTGAGAAACACCAGGCTGATGGAATGACTTATAGTCAGGCCGGGTCAATGGACGCCGGTTTATCTAAAAACCTTATCAAAGGAAAGAAAAACTTGCAAAAGCCAAAATCAAATAAAAATTTGTAGTCGAGGCTTTTCAAGGGCTGCCAGGCCCAAATTTGAGGCTTTTCATGGGCTGCCAGGCCGCTGAGTTAAACCATTTGACAGAGCCTTTTAAGATGGGCCTCCAATTAACCAATCTTCGTTTTAACTTTGACAAGTTCAGGGTCTGTATAAGATTGACTTGTCAAACGTTCGGCGGGTCATACCAGGATTACCTGGACGGAGTGGCTTACATGATGAAGGCAGGTTACCCCAGGGTTTTAGGTGAATACACCTGGCTTCCTAGCCTGGCTTGATAGCCTATTACTAGGGTCCTTTCAAACTCTTTGTTGCTGTGCACAAAGAGTCCCCAAGTAACATTGTGAGCTGTGCTCAATGGGTACCTATGTTTGAGCTGTGCGTGGCAACAAGCTCTCTTTGGTCCCTTGGGTGTGAAGCTCCCAAGCTATGTTGTGGTTTTATAAGCCGGTTTACTGGAAAACTCTGCTTTGTAAGCATGAGCCCCCAAATAACCAAGGAGACATATAACACGAAAACGGCAGATGCCCCGCTTTAGCAAGGATGCCTGTTTATTTATCGATCATAATATGTACATTGTCAAAGATATATACATAGTAGGAGCCTATGGCTCAGGTGTAGTAAGGCCGAAGATTAGCTATATTCCACGGCCGACGAGTCTCCTCCTCTGATTTGCATGAGTCTTTGTGCTCTCGAACATCGATGAGGCAGTATGACCCGTTGTTCAAATTCTTGCTGACCAGAATGGGTCCTTCCCAAGGTGGAGACAACTTATGCATGTCAGTCTGATCTAGGATAAGCCGGAGTACCAAGTTACCTTCTTGGAAAGTCCTGGTTTTAACCCGGCGGTTGTGATAACGCCGCAGGTCTTGTTGATAAATCGCCGAGCGCGCTGCTGCAATATCCCGTTGTTCATCTGTTCATCTAACAGGTCCAAGGCATCCTGGCGTGCTCTCTCATTATCCGCTTCAACGTATGCTGCCACTAGGGGCGAGTCATGACGCATATCACGTGGGAGAACTGCTTCTGCTCCATATACCATGAAGAAGGGTGTGTAACCCGTAGACCTATTGGGGGTGGTGTTAATACTCCATAGAACGGAAGGCAATTCCTCCAGCCAACAACCCGGCGTCCGCTTCAAAGGGACCATAAGTCGGGGACCCTTTAATATTTCTTGATTAGCTCTCTCGGCTTGACCATTAGATTGGGGGTGGGCTACCGATGACACATCAAGCCAGATGTGCTCACGTTGACAGAACTCTTCCATAGCTCGCTTGGAAAGATTCGTGCCATTGTCTGTTATAATGCTGTGTGGAAAACCAAACGGGAAGATCACCTTTTCATGAACCGAACCACCGTGGCCGCATCACACTTGCTCACTAGCTCTGCCTCCACCCATTTGGTGAATTTATTAACCACCACCAGGAGGTGGGTCTTCTTATCCTTGGATCTCTTAAAAGGCCCAACAATATCAAGCCCCCAAGTTGCAAACGGCCAGGTAATTGGAATCATCCTCAACTCCTGAGCAGGAACATGAGCTCGACGTGCAAATTTCTGACAGCCGTCACACCTTTGAACCAGATCTTCCGCATCAGCATGACCTGTTAACCAGTAAAAACCGTGCTGGAAAGCCTTAGCCACCAAGGATTTTGAACCGGCATGATGACCACAATCTCCTTCGTGGATCTCACGCAAGATCTCATAGCCTTCTTTAGAAGAAACACAACACTGAAACGCCCCAGAAACACTGCAGTGATGCAACTCTCCATTGACAATACCATGGGCTTAGAACGCCGGATTATCTGTTTGGCTAAAACTTCGTCCTCTGGTAACTCGCCCCGGTTCATGTACGCCATGTACGGCAACGTCCAATCAGGGATAGCATGAAGAACCGCCACCATTTGAGCCTCTGGATCGGAAATCGCCAGATCCTCCTCCGTCGGTACCTTGACCAACGGATTATGCAGAACATCTAGGAAAACATTAGGCGGCAGCAGTTTACGCTGGGATCCGAGCCGGCTTAAAGCGTCTGCCGATTCATTTTTGCGCCGATCAATGTGCTCGACCTGATAACCCTTGAAGTAACCAGCAATGACGTCCACCTCCCGGCGATAAGCCACCATGAGTGGATCCTTGGAATCCCACGTACCGCACACTTGCTGATCCACTAAATCGGAGTCACCAAAGCAACGTACACGGATTAAGTTCATCTCCTTCACCATCCGTAGTCCATGGAGTAAAGCCTCATACTCAGCTGCATTGTTAGTACAGGGAAACATTAAGCGGAGAACATAACAAAAATTTTCACCTCGAGGGGAAGTAAGAACAACTCCAGCCCCCGAGCCCTCCAATTGTCTGGATCCATCAAAGTGAATAGTCCAGTATGTGTTATCCGGTTTATCCTTGGGTGCCTGCAACTCCGTCCAGTCGTTGATGAAGTCTACGAGCGCTTAGAAGTTGATAGCAGTGTGAGGCATGTATTTCAACCCGTGAGGCCCAAGCTCAATAGCCCACTTAGCAACCCGGCCAGTTGCCTCCTTGTTTTGAATGATGTCTCCCAATGGAGCAGAACTGACCACAGTGATGGGATGGCCTTGAAAGTATTGCTTGAGCTTCCGGCTCGCCATAAACACTCCGTACACCATCTTCTACCAATGGGGGTATCTCTGTTTAGACTCCATAAGCACCTCACTGATATAGTAAACCGGCCGTTGAACCTAATATTCCTTACCAGCCTCCTTGCGCTCCACCACAGTAGCCACGCTGACAGCTCGTGCATTAGCAGCCACATATAACAGCAATGGTTCCTTATCAATGGGGGCAGCAAGGACGGGCGGCTCGGCCAACTACTTCTTCAAATCATCAAACGCCGCATCAGCAGCATCATTCCAAACAAAGTTGTCTGTTTTCTTCATCATCTGATAAAGCGGGATCGCCTTCTCTCCCAACCGGCTGATAAACCGGCTCAGTGTTGTAATCCGACCTGCCAGTCTTTGAACGTCATTGATACACGCCGGTTTAGCCAGGCACGTGATAGCCTTGATCTTTTCCAGATTATCCTCAATGCCCATATTGGACACCAGAAAACACATGAGCTTGCCAGCCGGTACACCAAAAACACACTTAGCCCGATTAAGCATCATTTTATAAACCCTTAGATTATCAAAAGTTTCCTGCAAATCAGTTATGAGTGTCTCTGCTTTCCTGGATTTCAACACGATATCATCCACATAAGCATGAACATTACGCCCAATCTGATTATGGAGGCAATTCTGCACACACCATTAATAAGTCGGCTGAGCACTCTTGATCCCAAAAGGCATAGATATATAACAGAAGGCTCCAAAAGGAGTTATAAAAGCTGTCTTCTCCTGGTCTTTAACTGCCATTTTGATCTGATGGTAACCCGAATAAGCATGCAGGAAACTCAAACGCTCACAACCCGTCATAGCATCAATGATTTTATCAATACGTGGGAGGGCAAAGGGATCGGCTGGGAAAGCTTTGTTCAAATCAGTGTAATCCACACACATACGCCAAGTGCCGTTTTTCATAAGTACCAACACCGGATTAGCCAACCACTCAGGGTGAAACACCTCCACAATAAACCCTACCGCTAATAGTCGGGCTACCTCTTCACTAGTGGCCTTGCGTCTCTCTTCATTAAAGCGACGAAGAAACTGTTTGACCGGTTTGAACTTCGGATCAACATTAAGAGTGTGCTTAGTGAGTTCCCTCGGTACACCTGGCATGTACGAAGGTTTCCATGCAAAGATGTCCCGGTTCTCATGGATGAACTCGATGAGCGCGCCTTCTGTCATGGTTCTAAGTCTGACAGTAGAATAGGGGTAGGATAATGGAGCATGATCTATCTAGATGCATATGGGTGACATGGTGATTTTAACGAGTTCGGGCCTCTCACAGTGGAGATAACAACCCTACGTCTCGTGCTCCGGAGAGGCTTTGTTTTATCTGAGTATATATCCGGAGATTACAAGTGTGTGTGAGAGAGAGGAACGGATCCCCATGCCTGAGCTAAGTCCTGAGACTAGTGGTGAAAAGAGAGAGAGGTGGAAGAAAAGAACCCCCCAAAGTCTAGTGGTGGGGGGTGGCTTATATAGAGTGCGCCACCCCCTCACCTCCTATGTTACAAAGTGGAGTATCAATGCCATAATACCTGGCCACTACAAAACCGTTATGTTGACTATTGGTCTTCGCATATCCGAGTGAGTTACCCGACCGAGTGGAATGAGCTCGTCGAGTGGAGTGCCGTGCTCCGAGTGGTTGTTGCCGTCTGAGTGACTTTCAAGTTGTGGTACATCTGGACGATGATCTGGCCCAGGGGCCCAGTACAAGGTGTACGGTGTCCATGGGTAAGGTCTTTAGGTCAGGCCTGTTACCCTACCCCCAATACATGTCCTCGTCATTAGCCCCCAAATCGGTCGAGGTTGAGCGGGTCGAGTCGAGGTGAATTCCCAGATTAGTCGAGTGCTACGGAGGCACTTATGAACTTCCTTTGGTCACCTGCCAGTCTTATCTTCGCTTGTTGCCTTGACGGATTCCAGTCTGCGCGGTGCCCGAGTGAAATGAGCTCAAACGGGTCCGCGAAGGAGCGTTGAACTCACCTTATAGCAACTTTTTTGAGTGATTTGGAGCTGGTCCTGCATCGAGTAACTAGTTACTCGGAATTTTTTCATGATTGGAACGTGTCTCTTTTTTTTTGGCCGTCACTCGGACCGGGCGGACCATTCCGAGTGGATACCATTCCAGTGGGGGCACGCTGAGTGCACCCACTGGGTGTAGTCCCCAAGACTGCCGTCGACTGCGGTAAGTCGGCGAGAGTCTTAGAGCCTGTCTTTTTTTTGTTGCTTATCACTTGGACTGGTCAGGTCGTACCTAGTGGAGATTACTCCAGTGCGGGCACGCTGAGTGCACCCACTGGGTGTAGTCCCCTAGACCACCATCAACTGCGGGCAGTCGGCAGGGGTCCGAGAGAACTAAAAATCTTCTTAGCTGGTACTGATCGAACTTGTTCTTCTCTAACTCGGAGGTCGAGTGATTCTGGAGCTGGTTTTGCATCGAGCAAAATGTTTCTTTCTGAGTTCACTTCCAGTGGGGGCACGCTGAGTGCACCCACTGGGTGTAGTCCCCGAGCCTCTGTCGGACTAGATGAGCCTGGCAGAGGGTTTAAGTCTCCTGGTAAACCTCCACGCAGTCGATACAGTAAATATCCTTTTAGTCTGGAATTGAGTCAATCCTGAAATTGAGTCAATCGGATGCATCTTCAGGCACTTGACGTGGTAAATAAGCTCAGCCTGGAGCTGAGTCAGTCGGATTGATCTTCGTGCACTCGACACGGTAAATAAATTCAGCGTGGAACTCGGTCAAGCAGGTGAATCTTCGTGCTCTCGGCATGGTGAATGAATTCGGCTTTGAAACTGCCGACTGTAGAAAAAAGCTGGACACTCCAGGGAGTAATCGTTCCAGTAGTACATCTTATATTGACCGTTAGATTTTGCGTGAAAGGGGTATTTGCAAGAGTATATTGTATCCGTAGAGGAGCTTCGTTTTCAGCCTTTTGCATGAAAGGGGTATTTGTCCAAGTGGACGTGCTTCACTTATAGATCTTCGGCGAACCGAGCATGTATGGTCAGAAGAATATTCCTGATGTGATCAATAGGTTGACCAAATGGGCGTAACCCCTGAGGGTGACATGGCCAACTGTCATGCGTAGCCCCCGAGTGATGCTCGAAGGAGGTAAGCTTGCTACAGAGTGTGATATGAGGTTTGACCATATGAGTAACTTAGTCCTTCCCGTGCTGGGGGTGTAGAGGTAAAGACATGTCCAACTGATGGTGACGCGCGAGGCGGCAGAGGGGCGATGATGTGTACAACCGAGTGACGATGCATGGGGGCGGTCGAGTAGTGAAGACGCGCGCAACCGAGTGGCAACGCGCGGGGCGGCCGAGTGGTGAAGACGGGCACAACCGAGTGAGAAGGCGCGGTGGCAGCTGAGTGGTGAAGACGGGCAAAACTGAGTGGCAAGGCGTGGGGCGGCCGAGTGGTGGCGCGCGAGGCGGCTAAGGCGAAGTCGTGTGCCACCGGACGGCAAAAATGGTCCTCGGAGGACTTAGTCGAATGCTTTCGAAGCTTATGTAGTGACGAGGTCGGTGTAGTATGGCTGCGGTGCAACAAGTCCGGCGCGACTTCTGAGTCTGAGTAGGTGATTATGTAATTTGTCAAAGTGACGGATCGAATGTACTTGTTGAAGTGAAGGGTCTGACTGGTGATGAAGTACTCGACCACTTAGGAGAGTGTCGTTCCGAATGAGCTGCAGCTCCGAGTGCTGCGTAGCCCCCGAGCGTATTATAGGCTTCGACAACAGACGTGCCAGAATACGAGAAATATAGATTTGAATGGATAATTTGTAATTCATCGAGTCAGACTCGGGTAAAGATGAGGAGAAGCTTCGAGTGATGCTCGAAAGAGGCAAACTCGCAAAGGAGTGAAGTGTGAAGTTTTTGTAAAAGGGACTTATCTGTCTCATGCCTGGCGGGGTCTATATCATTGATACAATGAAGAGAATTCCACAGAGGGGTTGGCTGGATGTGTTTGAAGTCAACAGAGCGACAAGGCCGGTGTTGTTGTGCGCTAGGACCGGTACGGTGACCGAGTTTGAGCAGCGATGAAGTTGGCGCATAGGGCCGTCGAGTGATCGCGTAACTTGTGTAAAAATGGCATAAGCTAACGAAATAATTTCTCGAGGAAATTTGATGTTTGCTGAAATGATTTGTGTGAATAACACCCATAGACACCCGCTGGGAGTGCAAGGGGCTTGTTGGTTAACCAGCAAGAGTCTGAAAGAGCGAAGGATCCGTTCGAACTTGTCGAAGCGACGGATCCGACTGAACTCATTGGAATACTGGCTCAAATAAAATGGAAGTGTAGTGTTTCAACTGAGTTGCAGCCCCGGAGGACCGATGCAAACTCGAAATGAAGAACGACACATGGTGTTCGTGAATGATGTATGCGAAAAAATGGAAGGTGGACTCGTGAGTCACATAACCAGTACTAAGCAAGTATGTGAAAATAAGCAGCCGAGCGTAGAGGTGCACTCGGTGGCGTGGCCGTGATGTGTGAATTACGGAACACTTGGGAAGACGGAAATAACATGATGTAAAATGACTTAGCTATCTGAAGGTGCGCAAGTGGCCGAGTGTTGACGAGGCGATGGTGACAGTCGACCTTCGTCTCGATGTCCTTGCGGATAGGGATGGAGCGCACATTATACTTGTGATGCAGCCCCTTGAGTTAGAGGTTTGCTCTTGTCTCAGTCGGATTTTGGCTACTTAGGCGAGTCCCTGGACTTTAGCTAAGCCCCCGAGTGGGAGGTTTGATCTCCACTCGGTAGGATTTTTTCAAACTTAGGCGAGTACTGCACTGCAGCTAAGCCCCCGAGTGGGAGGTTTGCTCTCCACTTGGTAGGATTTTTTCAAACTTAGGCGAGTACTGGACTGCAGCTAAGCCACCGAGTGGGAGGTTTGCTCTCCACTCGATAGGATTTTTTCAAACTTAGGCGAGTACTGGACTGCAGCTAACCCCCGAGTGGGAGGTTTGCTCTCCACTCGGTAGCATTTTTTCAAACATAGGCGAGTACTGGAATGCAACTAAGCACCCGAGTGGGAGGTTTGCTCTCCACTCGGTAGGATTTTTTCAAACTTA
>NC_041391.1:327428-345790 GCF_002162155.2 Triticum dicoccoides | reverse complement strand
GGTGACCAACCGATGGCGATGCACGGGGAGGCCGAGTGGTGATGAGGTGACCAACCGATGGCGATGCGCGGGGCGGCCGAGTGTTTATGAGGTGACCAACCGATGGCGACGCGCGGGGCGGCCGAGTGGTGATGAGGTGACCAACCGAGTGGCGACACGCGGGGCAGCCGAGTGGTTATGAGGTGACCAACCGATGGCGACGCGCGGGGCGGCCGAGTGGTGATGAGGTGACCAACCGACGGCGACGCGGGGGGCGGCCGAGTTGAGCAAGCTGATGATGACCTGAGCAGCTTCGTGACTGTGTGCAAGGCGGCCAAATGATGAAGACATGTTGAGCTGAGGGATGATGCCGAGTGGCGGGCACGGGCAGCCGAGCGCCAGTGATTCAGTTTGGTCCGAGTGAGCTAGTCCCATCCGAGCAACCATGCCGACTGGAGGCAGGTGATGTCGAGTGGATGATGCACAAACCCCGAGGGAGTATGCGCCTGCGCCGCGCCGGGCAGACGAACCATCGACGTCGGAGGGAGAGGCTGCTGAGCATGGCCAACTCTTGGTCCCCACGCCGCGTCGGGTTTGTGCCTCCAGCGCGGGAGACGCTATCGTGGTGTGGTGTTGACTCCAGTGTTCAGGCTATCGGCGAGCACTTGACATTGGAGGGAGGAACAGGAGACAAGGGACACGATGTTTTTACCCAGGTTCGGGCCCTCTCGATGGAGGTAAAACCCTACTCCTGCTTGATTGATATTGATGATATGGGTAGTACAAGAGTGGATCTACCATGAGATCAAGGAGGCTAAACCCTAGAAGCTAGCCTATGGTATGATTGTTGTAATGGTTGTTGTCCTACGGACTAAAACCCTCCGGTTTATATAGACACCGGAGAGGGCGAGGGACACAATGGGAGGAGCTCTACGTATCCGTGTCGCCAAGCTTGCCTTCCACGCTAAGGAAAGTCCCATCCGGACACGGGACGAAGTCTTCAATCTTGTATCTTCATAGTCTTGGAGTCCGGCTGACGATGATAGTCCGGCTGTCCGGACACCCCCTAGTCCAGGACTCCCTCAGTAGCCCCTGAACCAGGCTTCAATGACGATGAGTCCGGCGCGCATATTGTTCGGCATTGCAAGGTGGGTTCCTCCTCCGAATAATTCATAGAAGATTGTGAACACCAGGATAGTGTCCGGCTCTGCAAAATAATTTCCACATTTCCCCGTAGAGAGAATATTATGTACACAAGTTCAATCTGCTGACGTATCGTGTGGCATGACGTCACGCCACTACCAAGCCTTTACTTGAATCGTTTTTTATTATACCACCTCAGCGCGTTTAGCGAAGTGGTTTCCTTGGCACGTCTTGTCGAAGCAGAGATCGTGTTCCCCTTATTCCGGGATTCTCATCAATACGGACGTGGGCAACCCAACCGCGCCCGTCGCCACGCCCCCTCTATCGAAGGCGAGTCCTGAACGGTCACAGAGATGGCTCTTGGTATTCTCCATCTTTATAATAGGACCAAGGCTCGTTTCTTTTCTTCAATCCTCCATCGAATCTTCTCCTTGCTCCAAGTTCCAACACCCAGAGCCCCAGATTCCAGCGCTTCGGACCTTCAACAATGTCCGGCTCCGACCTTCAGGGCCGGTGGATGCCCTCCTCCGTCACGGAGGAGGACGTGCTAAAGCTGCGAGAGGCCAAGTACCTATCTTACGAGATTTCGCACAGGTTGCCCGCCGAAGGGCAGGTCATCCCACCCCCGAGCCCGGCGAGTGCGTCGTTTTTGTATCCCACCTCCGTCGGGGTTTAGGCTTCCCGATGGATCCTTTTGTGAGAGGGCTCATGTTTTACTATGGGTTGGAGTTCCGTGACTCGGCTCCGGAGTCCATCCTCCATATTTCCGCATTTATTGTCGTCTGCGAAGCCTTCCTCCGTGTCACCCCCCACTTCGGCCTGTGGCTGAAGACCTTCAATGTGGAGCCGAAGATGATCGGGGGGCGTCAAGCAGAGTGCGGCGGGGCGGCCGCAAGCAGGAGGACGGATGCCCCGTGGCCAGAGGGCTCCTTCCAAGAGGAGCTTGGCTTGTGGCAGCAGGAGTGGTTCTATATTACCGCTCCGAAGGGCAGCAGGCAGAAGCCGCCGCCCTTATTCCGCTCGGGACCTCCACGACATTTGATTACGTGGGTCAACCAAGGGCTCAACTGGGGGCCGTCAAAGGATGTGCCCCTACTGCAGGGCCGGATTCGAGACCTCCAAGCAAGGGAGATCGATCTGGTTGTGGTAATGCAGGTCATGCTGATTAGGCGTCTCCTGCCCTGCAAACGCCGCCCTCTCCGGCTGTGGGAGTTTAATCCGGAGGGACCACGGATTCTTCAATGGGCATGACACCCGTGGAGATGTACAAATTATTATTCGGATCACGAGAGGCGTGTCCGTAATTGACCGAGGACACCGGCCTAAGCTGCAATCGCCCAGATACACAAGTAAGTAGCTCCGAATCCGGACATACCGTTTATTTGCCTTTCTATGATTCACCTTTTAACCCGTTGCCCTTTAACAGGAGTGGATGGCGCAAGAAAAGCTGATACAGTGTCCGGCCCCCCTCCCAGAGACCGCGCCGGATCCCGTGCTGGTCAGGATGCTAGAGGTTGCGCCTTCCGAAGAAGGCGAAGGGGAAAATAGGGGAGCTACCGCCTCGCCCAAGGAGGCTCTTGAAGAAGGGGGGATCGAGAATCCCTCCCTCCAGGGGGAGAAGAGGACCGCCTCCGAAGACCCAGAGGCCAAAGCCCCTAAGCAGGGGAAGAAATCTTCACCAGAGGGTCCTGCGTCCGGGGAGGTCCCGGCCGCACAGTCTCCCCTAAAGAATCAGCCCTCCAGTGAGCCGTGAGTAGAAAAAAGGGAGTTCGGCAATAAGATACATCCCTATTTGTGCTTCTGAGGATAACCGAAGTTTTTACCTTGTAGTTCGGGTCTCCGACATTCTCAGATGAGCTCGTCCTCGGGGGACCATCGTCCGGAGATGGTGGAGAGTGAAACGCCTCCGTCTGCTGCGTCATCGGATAGGGCGGACGAGCCTGAAGTGTCATCACGGAGGGTATCCCCGAGCCCGGCAGAGCCGAAGAGTTCGGCGCCGACTGGTGTTCGGCAGGGGGAGCTGAAGGATCTGCCTGAGAGGGCGTCCATCTCAGAAGATCACCATGCATTGATGAGTATGGTGATTGGAAGGATTTCGTCCGTCGAAAGAGGATTGCATAATGCCGTCAGGAGTTTGCTGGCGGGGTTTGAGGTATGTAGAAATGACACACCTTTTGACAGTTTTACACATAAAGTGCGCCCTTTATAGATAGTAGCCCCTAAGACTCGGTAGGTTGTCGAAAGCGACAGCGTACCGAGGAACAAAATTGCAGGTTTCAATTTTCGTCGTTCCTATGCAGGTGGCGGATCATCCGGGGGCTAGCCGGACTGATGGAGTTGCTGAACTAAAGCGGCAACTCAACATTGCGGATGCGGACATCGCGCTAGTCAACAGGCGACTTGATGAGTCGCAAGGTAAGTGTTTCTTTGCGGTCACTTAGTAAGGGAGCCGAAGCCCACTCCTTACAACGTATGTGTGAACTGCAGATGGTGCCGCTGCTGTGGAGAGCCTTTGGGCCGAACTTGGTCAAGCCAAGGAGCTAGCCATAAGGGGTAATGCGGCGGCCTCGAGGGCGGCCGAGGAGTTAGAAGCCGAAAGGGCTGCACACTGTCGAAGCAGGGAAGAGATGGCCGAAATGGCTGTGAAATTAAAAGATGCTACCGACCGCAATGAGGTTCTTGAGAAGGAGCGCCTAGCGGAGCGAGAAGACCTGGGGAAGGCCACCGCCGAAGCCAAAGATGCCCGCTCTGCAATGCGGGCTATAAAGGAGGAGCTGCGCCAAGCCGGAGACATTGTAGCTGGCAAGCCCTTTCTGCTGCGCCGACGGTTTACAGATCCAAAGTATGCTCAACTTGGCCAGCTGTGGGGTCCGGAGGATCCTTATATGGACTTAGCGGCAAGTGCGGCAGATGCCGTTGTGCACTTTCGAAGCCAGAAGGATCACAAGACGGAACAACTGTTTTGGTCTCAATTCCATAGTCCGGAGCATTCACTTCCGCTGACCGACCGGTTGGCCGAGTGGGCTGAGCTGAATAGGTTGTCCGGGCTTGCCATGACGGATATCGTGACTCATGTTTGGCCGGATAGGCCTAAGCCGAAGAGCTATTTTGGCTTATTGCAGCAGTTTCTCGGGGCGGTGCCGCATATCAAGGCGATGAAGCGGTCGGCCTGCATTGAGGGTGCACGGATGGCCCTCGCCCGTGTGAAGACACATTGGACGGAGATGGATGCCACCGCTGTTGCGACCCAGGGTTCGGACGATAGCCGGTTACCCGCCGAGCACTATTTTGGGGAAGTTCTTCCTGGTGCTCGTGTAATAGAGTCGCAGTGCTCAAAAAATGTCACGTTCAAATGAACATTTTATTTTGTAAAACAATGTTTATGATGTAGGCGCTTTTTATACTTGTGCGTTCAAGAATTGAAATATCTCCTATGTGGCCGTTTATGTATACGTGTGTATAACCTGAAAGATGGCAGTCATCGGCTTCAGCCCCCACGCACAAGGTGCGGGGGTGTTCGCAAAAATAGCGCATTTTCACACTTAATCCGACGTCTCGGTCCTGTGAAGGAGGTGGTAGCGTAGCAAACGAGGCAACCGGACTATAATGCTTTATAACTTTCACTTAGCCATGGGAGTTCGAGGGTGGGGCTATGATATAGCCCCTGGGGGCACCGCGCTATCCGAATTCGGGGCGCGTATGTGCCTGACCGGGAAACGGTCCTTCGTCAAAGCGGAGGAATTCTAAACATTCCTGTGGTCGATCGAGTGGTTGACTAGTCTCTCGTTGTATCATGACAGTCAGCTTTCGACTTTCTCTACTGAGGTGCTCGCCCAGCCAAACTGGGGCACAATCGCACTAGTTCTCCTGGTGTCGCGTTAGCCGATGATACGGAACGTAAGGCAGCAAAACACAGGAGCCGGGCAAACCCAACATTTGACCAAAGACATGATTCAGAGCTGATGCATATAAGGCCTAACTCGAGACGCCGAACACTCCCTAAGGTGTTCGGTCTTTATAACAACGGGCAGAACAATGCCCTAAGCCCCTAATGTCCAGGTACGGGCGAGGTCCTCTGACGCGGCTGATGCCAAAATGTTAGTCTCCTCTCTGGTTATCATGAAAAACCAGGGGATTATAGCAACAAAATACAGTAAAAAAGGTTTACGCAGGGTCTTAATCTGAAAAGAATCCTTGCAACGGGTCCCTACTGCACGTCTGCGCCTGTGTCTCCGTTGTGCCGTATCCTAGACGGGTGCACACGTTGTTCATCTGTAAAAAGAGAGGAACTTAGTTTGAAAAGAAACCGTGCGAAAAGTGCATAAAAATTTGAAATATTAATAAATTAATAAAGCTGAGCCTATATTAGCTCATTATTGCTTATATGCACAGCCCCTTGTGAAGGGGTGTGCGGCTAGGGAGCCCCTAGCTTATTTATGCCGGACTCGTCTAGTCGTGTCCGGGGTCTTTGAATGACCCTCTTAATGAAATGATGCCACGTGGACTGGGCATTTTAAGTGTAAGAGACGCGTAATGTGGTATTGCGTTAAAGCGGACAAAAGCTTCACGCCCCAATAGTGCTTGATAGCCACTTTTGAATGGTGCGACATGAAAGGTTAGCTTTTCGCGTCGGAAGTTGTCAGGTGACCCGAACACAACTTCTAGTAATAAGGAGCCTATGCATTTGGCGTAAGGGCCTGGCGTCACTCCTTTAAAGGAAGTGCGGCTATGTCGGACGTTGTGTTTAAAAGCTGCTAAGGCTTCCGCGTCCGGACAATCGACTATTTGGTTCTTTTTGGTGAGGAACCTGTTCCAGAATTTGCGCGCTGACTATCCGGGCTGTTGATTATATGACATAGATCGTCTGCATCCGGAGGGCGGACATAATTCCCTTGAAAATTTGCTCTAAACGCGTCCTCAAGCTCTTCCCAAATTCCAATAGTGTTTTCTGGGAGGCTTTTGAGCCAATGCCGAGCTGGCCCTTTGAGCTTGAGGGGTAGATATTTTATGGCGTGGAGATCATCTCCTCTAGCCATGTGTATGTGTAGTATGTAATCCTCTATCCAGACTCCAGGGTCTGTTGTTCCGTCGTATGCCTCTATGTTTATGGGTTTGAACCCTGCTGGAAATTCATGATCCAGCACCTCATCGGTGAAACATAGTGGGTGTGCGGCGCCCCTGTATTTGGGTGTGCCGCTGTCTTCGAACACTTGGCGTGTTGTGTTGCTTCCTGGGGCCCTCTTTTTTGGCCCGTAAATGGACCTGGCTGGGCCATCTGTTTTCCCAGGATCAAGAGTTGGCTTGTGTGCGGCGCCGCTTGTCGTTTTTGGCCTGTCATCTGGCCGTCTATCCGGCCAGGCGGCCTCTTTGTTCTTTGACTGTGGGGGCTCTATGGCTTCCTCGTCAAATTCTGGCAGCAGCTTGCGCTTCGGGTAGCTCTTTGTTTGGTGGCAGTTGCCATATTTGTCTGCGGTCTTGAGTACTTTGCTCCACCTCATTCTAAGTATGTCTTCCGCTGTTGTGAGCTTCCACTTTTCCTTCTTCAGACTTCTTGCAGTGGCGACGAGTCTTTTGTGTAGGTTCTTATTCTCCGGTGGTGTGTCGGGCGTGAGGTCGTCTGGACTGTTGGTTTCGCCGGGCATGGATTGATTATCCGATTCGTCCTGTTCGGACGGTTGCTTGGTTGCATGTTTGTCGTCAACTGGTTTGCCCTGCTCTATTGCTGGGTCATTAGGAGTGTTGTTTTTGTCGAGGCGGGACTTAGGGCGGCGTCTACGTCGCCGTTTTGGCTGTTTGTCGGCGGGATTATCCTTTGCCACGCCCCGTTGTTCCTCGTTATCGCTTCCTTTTGGAGTGTCCACCATATATATGTCATGGGTTGGGGTGACCTTCCAATGTTCGGTGAGCTCTAGTTCTTGATCGTCTCCGGCATCGTCGTCCATACCGTCGATGTCTTCGGAGTCGTAGTCTAGCATGTCGGTTAGATCGTCGACAGTTGCTACAAAGTGGGTGGTGGGTGGGGTTTGAATTTCTTCGTCGTCCGCACCCCAACCATCCTGGCCGTAGTCCGGCCAGGGCTCTCCGGATAGCGAGAGATGCTTTAGCGATTGTAGAATGTCGCCAAAGGGTGAGTGCTGAAAGATGTTCGCAGCGGTGAACTTCATGATCGGCGCCCTATCGGATTCGATTGGCAGGGGCGCAGGAGGTTTGGAGTCCGGCAGGGAGTCCGGTACCTCGGAGTGACGGGCTTTATAAGGGACGAGGTCAGCGTTCGGCTCCATCACCGTGGAAGTTGCAGCTCCCGAGGGGGTGTCCAGCCACCAGTCCTCGATCTGCGCCATCGGCTCCGGACTATGGGTCGGAGCGGATTCGTGTGCGGCCTCCAAGGTACTGTCCGACGGCAGAGCTAGATCATGCCCATCGTGACAGTGCGGCACGCTCGGCTGCGTCTCAGATCCATCGAAGATCAAGTCTCCGCGGATATCCGCCGTGAAGTTTAGGCTCCCAATTCTGACCTGATGGCCAGGGGCGTAGCTTTCGATCTGCTCTAGATGGCCAAGTGAATTGGCCCGCAGTGCGAAGCTGCCGAATACGAGGATCTGTCCGGGGAGAAAAGTCTCACCCAGGACTGCGTTGTTGTTGATTGAAGAAGCCATCAAGCCTATCGGTGACGACACAGAGGAACTCTCAATGAAAGCACCAATGTCGGTGTCAAAACCGGCGGATCTCGGGTAGGGGGTCCTGAACTGTGCGTCTAGGCGGATGGTAACAGGAGACAAGGGACACGATGTTTTTACCCAGGTTCGGGCCCTCTCGATGGAGGTAAAACCCTACTCCTGCTTGATTGATATTGATGATATGGGTAGTACAAGAGTGGATCTACCACGAGATCTAGGAGGCTAAACCCTAGAAGCTAGCGTATGGTATGATTGTTGTAATGGTTGTTGTCCTACGGACTAAAACCCTCCGGTTTATATAGACACCGGAGAGGGCTAGGGTTACATAGAGTCGGTTACAATGGTAGGAGATCTACATATCCGTATCGCCAAGCTTGCCTTCCACGCAAGGAAAGTCCCATCCGGACACGGGACGAAGTCTTCAATCTTGTATCTTCATAGTCTTGGAGTCCGGCTGACGATGATAGTCCGGTTGTCCGGACACACCCTAGTCCAGGACTCCCTCAGCCGGTATTGCATGCGATGGAAGTTTCGGTCATTTATCTCTTGCATGCAGATGCAAGAGGTGTTAGAGTTAATTAAGCGAGAGTTAAAGCAATTCATGCATGTAATGGACGTTTCCCACGGCCATTTTATCTCCTGCATGCAGGACATAAATGGGAAGGAATTAAGAAAGGAAAGCGGAAGGCGGGGCGCAGAACTCCCTGATTGGCCATGGCAGTGGCAATTTTTGCGCGAATCCATCGCGAGGTGAGGCGGCCGCGATGAATCTGAGTGTAGGTCGATGGCGTACTCCTGCGAGGTTGCGCGCGGGCGGAGCTTGAGGTGGCGCCGAGTCGACCTGGTGGCTCCCGTCATGTTATGATCAGAGACGTGGATAGCCCCGGCGTTGGTGCCGCGTCCGGTCCATGCATCCACCGCGGCGGTCGTGGCCGCGTGGTTGACGAGGGACACCGCTGCAGTCGGGGGCTACACTGGGCCTGAGGCTCCCGCTGAGGTCACGGCCGAGCTGTCAGCCCCGTTGTCACCGTCGAGCCGTTGTGGAGGCGTGGCCACATTTGACGAGGATGAAGCCCTGCTTGCCGGCTCTTGTGCCTTATCGCTCGGAGAGTCGGCCGGCCGGCTGGGACTTTCCCAGCCTGCGCAGAAGCTGCGGCCGAGCCGCCAATCAGAAGGAGGAGTTGCGCGCTGTCAGGCGCAGCGATCCGTCGCCAGGGAGCCAGGCCGTCGAGGATGAAGCAGAACTCGGGGAGACAGACTCGATGCGGCGTTTGGGCAATCGATGACGGAGGAAGTTGTCGGAGGGCGGAGCTGCCATGTTTCCAAGCTCGTGTGCATACATAAGAAGAATAAACCATTGTTAGATCATTGTAATGTTTGATTGTAAAGAGGATAAGTTGAGATGAGCAACTCCTTGATCCTTTTGTATGATTAGGAGTATTTATCCTCCTGTAAATGGAGTGATGTCCGGAACATCCTGGATCAAACCCTCCATTGAGGATTGTTGATCGATGGACGAAGATCGAAGAAATAAAACCATTTGCATCATGGCTCGATAGACGCCATGCCCCACGGTGGGCGCCATCTGTCGTGGTTCTAAGTCTGACAGTAGAATAGGGGTAGGATAATGGAGCATGATCTATCGAGATGCATATGGGTGACGCGGTGGTTTTAACGAGCTCGGGCCTCTCACAGTGGAGATAACAACCCTACGTCTCGTGCTCCGGAGAGGCTTTGTTTTATCTGAGTATATATCCGGAGATTACAATGTGTGTGAGAGAGAGAGGAATGGATCCCCATGCCTGAGCTAAGTCCTGAGACTAATGGTGAAAACAGAGAGAGGTGGAAGAAAAGAACCCCCCAAAGTCTAGTGGTGGGGGGTGGCTTATATAGAGTGCGCCACCCCCTCACCTCCTATGTTACAAAGTGGAGTATCAATGCCATAATACCTGGCCACTACAAAACCATTATGCTGACTATTGGTCTTCGCATATCCGAGTGAGTTACTCGGCCGAGTGGAATGAGCTCGTCGAGTGGAGTGCCATGCTCCGAGTGGTTGTTGCCGTCCGAGTGACTTTCAAGTTGCGGTACATCTGGACGACGATCTGGCCCAGGGGCCCAGTACAAAGTGTACGGTGTCCATGGGTAGGGTCTTTAGGTCAGGCCTGTTACCCTACCCCCAATACGTGTCCTCGTCACCTTCCTATTTTGGATCCAAATTAACGCTGATGCTGAACTTCTTGGATGAATTGCTAGGAACAAAATCAACCAACTTAGTCTCATCAGTCGATTTAAACTTCAAAGCCAGATCATGCTCTGTAGTGGGCATCTTTAGAGAAGTCATATCTGCCGGATCAACATTGTCCTTATAAAACTTCAACTCCTTCGTCGCACAAACCGACTTAGAATAAGCCGCATCACCTTCCTCGCACTCCAGAGCAATCTTGCGGCTACCATGAACCGTGATGGTCCCCTTATGACCCGGCATCTTGAGCTGCAGATAAACATAATACAGCCTTGCCATGAACTTAGCATAAACCGCCGTCCAAATAGGGCATGGTACAGACTTATGATTTTTACGACTTCAAAGGTCAGTGTCTTGGACCTTGAATCATGATCATCTCCAAAAACCACCTCTAGAGCTATCTTACCGACCGGGTAAGCCGATTTACCAGGTACCACACCGTGAAAAATAGTGTTTGATGGTTTATGATTCTTATCTGTTAACCCCATAAGCCAGAATGTTTCGTAATACAAGATATTGATACTGCTCCCTCCATCCATGAGCACTTTGGTGAACTTATAACCCCCAACTTGTGGTGCAACCACCAATGCTAGATGACCAAGATTATCAACCCGGGGCGGACGATCCTCCCGACTCCACACAATAGGCTGTTCAGACCAGCGCAGATAACGGGGCACCGCCGGTTCAACAGAGTTTACTGCCCTTTTATGGAGCTTCTGATCGCGCTTGCACATACTAGTAGTGAAGACATGATACTGCCCACCATTTAACTGCTTCGGGTTGCTCTGATAACCCGACTGCTGATGTTGCTGATTCCCCTGCTGATTATAACCACCTTGGTTGCTCTGATTGCCATTGTTGCCCTGTCCACCTTGGTTACCCTGAAATCCTGAACCGGAATTACCTCCACCATAACCTGGTCCATGAAACCCGGTTCCTGATCCGCCGGACGGTCCCTGATCATACCGGAAGTAGTCTGAATTTTTGAACTCTTGCATAATGAAGCAATCTTTCCATAAATGCATAGCCGGTTTTTCTTCCGTCCCGTGCTTTGGGCAAGGCTGGTTCAACAGACGCTCTAGATTCATCCCTGATCCTCTGCCCCGCGGGGGCGGTTTACCCTTACGGCGCTAATTATTGCCCTGAACATTGGTGTTAGCCACAAAATCAGACTTGTTGTCTGCCTTGCGCTTATCGTTATTCCCTTGGCCAGTCTGGTTATGCTGTCCTTTTGCGCCGCATTCTTCTTTCCCTTTTCTAGCTTCTCTTCGTTAGACTCGGGATCCTTGGTATTATCAGAATCAGTATACTTAACCAGAGTTGCCATGAGCGTTCCCATATCATTGCAATGACGCTTGAGCTGTCCCAATTTCATATTCAGCAACTTAAACCGGCAATTGCCCTCCAACACTATAATCGCCGAATCAGCATTGATGCAGTCCGATGAACGCAGGATTTCTGAAACCCGGTGCACCCAATGAGTTGTTGATTCGTTCTCTCCTTGGACACAAGCAGCCAGATCCACAATGGACATGAGTTGTTTGCACGTATCCTTGAAATTCGCTGTAAACCGGGCCTTCAACTCATCCCATGAACTGATCGAGTTAACGGGCAGACTCTTTTGCCAGGTGCGAGTCGTTCCGTCTAACAACATGGTGAAGTATTTTGCACCTGCCGCTTCATCCACATCCAGCATTTCCATTGCTATATTAAGCTTGCAAAGATTTTACTTACGTGCAATCATGTGTTTATGTTTTTATAACATTTCTCCGTCTAGCCCAACATGATATTTTCACCCAGCCCAGCAAGTCCGCGGATTTCGAGAAAAATGCAAATGGGATTTAAACGGGCTGCATAGATGCTACATCATTGTTTCATCCAGCCCACCAAATGGACTAAAAAAACAAATGGACTAGCTGACATGTGGGCCAGTAGGTTGAAGCCTAAGAAGGCATTGGATTTACATCCAACGGCCGGCATTCTTCTTCAATCTCTCGTCTTCTTCCCCCAGCGCTGCCAGAACCGCCTGCTCCAGCCTTTGGCGTCCAGCGGCGTTGTTTTGCGCTCCTCAACGAAACGCTACCCCGCCGACGGCCAGGCCATCCCTCCACTTTGCACCTCCTATTATTATCTCCCGAGTGTAGGCCCACCCCGCACCCGAACCAGTCAAGTTTCCCACTCCTCTCCGTTTGCGACTCCACTGCCGCGTCTTCCCCTTCTCCGGGTCGTTCTAGTCTGGGGCCTCGCCGTCGTCCACCGCCTTGGTACGCTCGGCGCGGCGTGGTCAACATATGAGAGTCATCGGAAGAGGACTGTACATGGAGAGCCTGACGGCTGGGACCCACGAGGTCCATGGCCGCACCCAAGGAAAGTTCCTCCTTATTACGCATTGTAAGTGCACTGTACGTGGGAAGGGCTTATGTATTTCGCGAGAAAAATGTTCCTCCCGCTGACAGGTCGGACCCACCAGCTATATCTTCGCACGCAAGGAAGTGCCTCCTTATTACGCACCAAAAAATGAATACCCCCTGCTAGCTGGGACCCACCATAGTGGGTGGCTGACTTGTGGGCCTACTAAGTTGACGAGGACAGAGGGCTTTGTCAACTTAGTCAATATGAACGATTCTAGCTCCAGTGACCGTACGATGTCCATCTAACGGCCACAGTGCTTCTTCAACCTCTGGTCTTCTTGCTCCAGTGAGTATCCCTGTACTCACCCACACCACCTGTTATTTTGCGGCGACGGCAGCCTCACGCCGCAGCCGAACCAGTGAACCCTCGTACTCCTCTCCTCGTGGGCATCCACTGCCGCGTCTTCCCCGGCTCCACGTCGTCCCTTTCTTAGGCCTCGCCGTCGTCCATCGCCTTGGTGCTCTCGGCGCGGCGTGGTCAATGTGGTCAACGACCCACTTCCATCGGGAGAGTACTGTACGTGGAGAGGCTGACAGCTGGGGCTAGTTTGTGGGCCAGTACAACCATGGTTCTATCTGCATCGACTGGTAGCATTGTCTTTTGTGAAGAACGGGTTTTTGCTCCCTTAGATACTGCCAACACCCCCTCCAATTCAAATGGCTAATAAACAAGAAAAGAAATTGAACGTACAGAAATTGTATGATAGACAAATGTGGTAATTCACATATATGTTGTCTAACCAAACAGGACATCATGACACAATTTCACATATATGATGCCTAACTAAACAGGATAGCATGACACAGTTTCAGATATATGATGGATAACTTAACAGGATATAATGGCATAATTCAACATATGATTAGTACCTAAACAGGATGACATGACAAAACTATATGATGTCTTTCTAAAATAGGTTGGGATGAAATAATTCACATACATGTTGTCTAAGTATACAGGATGGCATGATATAATTGACATTATTGATCATATACTAAGCAGCTGGCACTCGCATGTATGATCTCTAAGCTAAGCAGATAGAATTCAATATTGTGCATATGATATCTAAACTAAGCAATGCAGGACACCATATGCATCATATGAGAAATATAAACATTGCAACTTAGAGCATACACCTCAGGTGGGATATAGGACTGGTCATCTGTCTCTGAATCCTCCTCTGAGGAGCTCCCTGTAACCATCGAGATATATGCTTCAACAGGTACCATTGCCTGCTCTGAAGACCTTGTTTTCACTCTAGACTTTTCCATAACTGGCTCAAATGGCCGATACACATGAAGAGTAGTTCAATATACACAGATTGTCGACAAATGAAATGCGCAATGGAAAAAAAAGATGGCATGAGATAATTCACATATATGATGCCTGGCTCCATGGCGGTGCATAATTCACATATATGATAACTGGCTGAAAAACATGGCATTGCATAATTCACATATCTGATATAGAAAGCAAACAAGAGGCATTCACACAAAGCATCTCCAATCTAAGCAGATGGCATGGCAATGCAAGACACCATATGCATGATATGAGCAATATAACCCAGCCAGTTAGAGCATGCACCCCGGGGGGGGGGGGAATACGACTGGTCATCTCTCTCTGAATCCTCCTCTGAGGAGCTATCGGTAACCAGCAAGAAATCTGCATCGACGGGTAGCACTGACTGCTCAGAAGACCTTGTTTTCACCAGATTTTCCCATGACCGAATCAAATGGCTGATGCACAGGAAGAGTAGATGAATGTATAAACATTGTTGACAAATGGAATACATTATGGAAAAAATATGGCACGATACAATTCACATATACGATGACTGGCTAAACAGGATGGCATTGCATGATTCACGTATATGATGCCTGGCTAAAGAAGATGGCATTGCATAATTCCAATATACTCCCTCCTTCCCTAAATATTTGTCTTTTTTGAGATTTCAAATGGACTACCACATACGGATGTATATAGACATATTTTAGAGTGTAGATTCACTCATTTTGTTCCATATGTAGTCACTTGTTGAAATCTCTAAAAAGATAAATATTTAGGAATGGTGGGAGTATGATATAGAAACCAAACAGGTGGCATTCACACAAAGCAAATCTAAACTAAGTTGATGACATATAAGATGTATAATGTAAGCAATGCAAAGCGCCATATGCATGATATGACCAACATCAGCATGCCAGGTTAGAGCAAACACCTCAGGTGGTAAACAGGTGTGGTCGGCTCCTTCTGAATCTCCATCTGAACAGTTATCTTCCTCTGGAATACAATCTGGAAATGCAGGAGAGGGGGGGGGGTGGCCACTTCGCCCACCGTGGAGCAGCGTCTGCATGACATTATATTCGCACGCAACGGTCTTCTCTTTTTCTCTACATGATCAGTACGATTGTGTACAATATCTGACATGCATAATAAAAAAATAGTTAGATTTTGTAAGGCCTAAAGGGTGCATGCAAAAATCAAGACTGACGGTAGCAAAAGAGTGGATGGATCCAAAACTAATGATAGCAGGTAGATTATAGCTTCAGTTTAAAAAGATAGACAATGGATGATCTATTGTTTGTTGCCCACCCAACATGAACTACATAGAAGACCCAGATGAACCAGATAGTAGACAGATACTATTCGTTGCTGGCTCGATATGAGACCCATGGCAATTCAAAACTCAAGATTGAACGATAAAGTAGCAGTTATAATAACCGATGTATAACGTAAGCAAACACGAAAGACTGCGACCTCTCTTCCGGAACTGTGTAGTCCTCGGGTTCATTTGCTCAGTTGATGATGGTAATGCAGTTGGCGTGGCTGCCGGCAATGGGGAAGATGATCTGAGGCGGCGAAAGAAAGTCTGCAGGGGGGGTCTCAGCTGCAGTGAACGCTTCTGTAGATGGTGCACCTTAGGTGTGGTGGATGACGGCACGGCAGTCGGCAGGAGCAGGACATAACACACAGAGTTTTCTTTGACGCCAATCTGAAAATGAAGTAAATGTGCAAGGGCTCCTTAGAATTGGAGGATTCTATAAATGCAGGGACAGGAAAAACACAGGAATAGGACAACAGAGCATTTGGAAACATAGGATTTTAGTCGACCTGGGTGTTTGGCTCACATGAATTGGAAGAACAGAGGAATGGAGAAACAAAGTGATGCGACGAGGGTACAACCTCTTTGGCATAGCTTTGTGGACCTCAACATCATTGGGTTGGACGTGGAGGATGGTTATGATGCTGGTGTGACAGTCGGAGGCGGGGAAGAAGATCCGTGGCCTCTGGAAACGGCACCGAGGGTACTGCTCCGCTTTGATGGACAGTTTCGTCGTTGGACCAGCTCCGCTAAGGTGTACGGCGACGAGGCTGAAGCATGACAAGACAGACAACGTTAATCTGAAGTGGGACCCTAATATCATCTGCAATAGATGATGTAAAATACATCACCAAAAAGTGCTAGATGTAAAACACATCAGCCGCGGCACGGCCACTCCGACAGATGCTGTAAGTACTGTTCGCTCTGAACTTATATGAAGAAAATGAACTTCACAGTCGAAACTGAATTTTACTGTCGAAACTGATTGAACTAGTAAAAGAGCATTGCAATAGATGTTTAGGGCATTCGAGCACTAGTAGCAGAGAAGCAGTGATCTAAATCAGCAGACGCTCGAGCAGGGAATGCACTAGCAGAGAGCAAGTCATGCAGTAGCATCGCGAGCGAGTGCTAAAGCAGCAACTCCTGTAGCTGCCGGAGGTCGTGCAGCAGCAGCAGCGCAAGCGAGAGCAATAGCATAGCAGTAGCACGAACGAAAGCAGGAGCAGTGCAGCAGCGCGACCGACAGCAAGAACAGAGCCACAGCATGAGCGAGAGCCGGAGCAGCTGCAGCTAGTGCCGTTGTGGAAGTCGTCGTCGAGGAAGCCACAACATGGGGGAGAGACGCCGTGGATGATGTGGTCGGCGACGGAGCCATCGATGGAGATGCCATGTCTGCTCGGTATCGAGCACAGGCAGCCCCGTGAGATCGAATAAAAGATAAAATGCAGTGGTGAGTGCAGAACCTCCTTGGAGGCGCCGAGTTGGCCTCGGCTTCATCGGAGGAATTGGTGAGGGTGATGAAGTTCCGGTGGGGCAGGTCAGGACGGCGCTATGGGGATTGAGGTGGAGCGATAGACGAGGCGAACGTCGGGGCAGCTCCTTGGAGGTGGAGGACGGGGCGGCTGATCCGGCGGGACGACGAGATCGACAACGGATCCTCGTCCAGTGCGGTGCATGAGGGACGGCGAGCTGTTGCAGTGGACGATGTCGTCGGGGAAGAGTCTCCGGCTGGGCGGCGGATCAGGAGGCCAATGGAGGAGCGTGGGGTTTCTCGGGTTTTGACGGCCTCGGTGTACGAATGGGGGGCGAAGGGGGAGGGGGAGCCAAGCTTAGGGACGCGCTTGTCTGAAATGTGGGCTACGTTACCAGCGTACCCCCACCGGTTTTGACACCGCGACGTGGAGCTTCATTTCCGGCTGAGGGGTAGAAGGGGGATTTCGCGTGTCTGGGCTGCGGGAGAGATTTCGGATGAGGGGGGAGTTCTCGCGCGCGTCCAAATTTCGGGATAACAAGGCGCGGCACGGGTTGAAGAAGCGGGAGTTTCAAAGCAGGTAAGACAAAAGATACTCGAGCTTGAAAATTTCGGGATAACAAGGTGCGGATTCCTTGTTCGGCAGAACAAACTTAACGTGTAAAAAAACAATTCATGCAAGACACAAGAGAGTCATGTCCCCTTTTACTATATTGCTGTAGCTGGCATTGTAAAAACTACAAGAAAAATGTAAAAAAAATCGGGAGAACAAGATTACCCTGCACAGTACAAAATCGATTCGCACTTCCCTCAACAACAACAAAAAACAAATCAATTCCCACCAAAAAAGAGTAATGTCCCTTTTTATATGATTACAGATGCCATGATCTCAAATTTCAATTTTTGAATCCACGTTATGTTGAATTTGAATATATCATTAGGTGACCTTGCGGTTTATAATTGATGTAGTCGTACATTTTGATCTTCCATCATACATGAACATTTTACTCCACATGTGAACATATATATTGTTGTCTACCATATGGACTAAATTTTAATCAATTTTCCTTATTTGAATACGATTGTTGTCAAGTTATACAATAATTTAAATATTATCTTGATAACAAAAAGACATGCATATAGCAGTAATCATATTTCACTATGAACTACATGTACCATACGCTCTCCAATTCAAATATTTGTATCCATTTTATGTTGAATTCAAATCATAGTACATTATTGGTCTAGGTAGCGAGATGTTCGGGATAATCTAAACCATGTTTTCATACCTATAATTTTTGACTGAATTGGGACAAGTTTTGGTATAAGCCTCTTGCAAAACCGGAGATTCTCTCAACAAGCCTCGTGGCTCCGAGAGGGAACGTGTCACCTTTGTGTGCGAAACGATATACGCTGCCTCCCCCCTGATTTTATTTACAGAGGCAACACAGAACTATATGAGTGCCCTGTTAAATTTTGGAATTATTTCGGGTTAATTTGGTCTTTTTATAGATTAATTGAGTTTCTGGACTTTTAATATGCATAATCTAAATATGAATTGCATGCACATGCTCTAGTGCACCAAAGTGGGTTTAAAAATCACATGGGTGTCCTTGGTTTAATTTCTAGGTCCCATGGAAGAAATGAGAATGAAATTCAAACATCTGGGCATCATGACTCTGCCGAGAACATCGAGAAACATAGATTTTAAATTCATGTAAATCCAAAACTCAGCTGGAAATCATGGAACTTGGCATGGTGTCATGTCATGGCACTAACATGTTGTGGTAAAAAATTGAGCCGATTTGGAAGCTCGTGGTTCTAAAAGGGAAC
>NC_041391.1:315893-327142 GCF_002162155.2 Triticum dicoccoides | reverse complement strand
AAATTTTGGAATTATTACGGGTTCGTTTGCCGTTTATTATACACTAGCATATATGCCCGTGTGTTGCAATGGGAGAGACATTTCTTTGTGAGAAGGAATGGAAGAGATAATTGATGTGTCTAGCAAAAATGATCTTCGCAGCGGTGCGATAGAGCGAGGAGTTGTGGTCTTCTCGCGGGTCATGTTTGTCCCGCGAGATCTTGATAGTCGGTGTGGCGGCAACCATCCTACTCGTGCATTTTTTCCTCCGGGTCCGCCTCCGTTATGTGGTTGTGTCTGCCACCTCATTTGGTAGCTATGAGGCGGTTGTGTCTGCCTCCTCATTTGATAGCTAGGAGGCGACCTTCAGAGCACGGTTGCTTCGATTATTCTCACGATGGCGTAACCAGATGGATTACTAATTGTAGCACATAAATCCGGTTTCATCAGAATAATTAGCGCATAACCAGATATCAATGACCCTTTTTTATTAGGGTTCATTCTCTTTATTTTAGCGCTGATGTGACCACAATTTTTTTATTCGAGCCAAACCAACATATTCTCATTTACTGACACTTGCAAGCTAGCACCGGCAATAATTTATGGAGTCCCTCCTTTTGCTCATGATTCTCGAGATAACTTCCTTATTTTGATATATACTTCTTATTACCAGACAAGCTATGGACATATACAACCTGGTGGGCATTTACAAAGTTCCAAGGCGATACTATTCTCATCATAAATGAAAGATAGATGAGCTGGTTTTGTCCATCGACATAATAGAGAAGGTCCTTAGTTCAATTCCATCGAGGCTTAAACTTTTATTGCTCATTCGTCTCACAGAAAAAGAAATGCGTGGGTAGGCCCAGTTCGTCCCACCCTGGGTACAAACAAAAAACAATCAGGAACTATGAGCGGACGCAACAAAACCTATATGTATATTTAATAGGAGGACCAACAATTTTTATGTAACAAAGCCGCCCTAGCTCAGTTGGCATTCACCTAAGGATGTTGATGCAATGTCGCAATTTCTATTCCTTACGACCGACAAATATTTTTGGCTCCCTCGACGAGGATTGATGGGCCGGAGGCGGACGACCCAGTAGGGGAGTGCGGTTAAGGCCCAATACTGCATGTGCGACGCAACTTTTTTTGGGCCAACTGTGTGGGGGCTACTATATGCCGCTAGTTGCATAAAACAACACCTGGGATAGAAATCAGTTCGTATATGCCCAACACACTTACATGCTCCAAGACGACCAATGTTGGTAAGGCGCCCAAAAATCCAAAAAACGATGTGTTGAAGGATCGAAACCATATCCTCAAAGAACGACTACATGTTGCTAGCCACTCGAAGAAACGAGTCCTATCAACCAATGGCCAGCTCGAACCGTTAAGAACATACTCCAATGTCAGATTCGAAACAATTTTTGTTTTTTTGAACTTTTTTTAAAAAAATAAATTGCTAAATATTCTTGGAAACATGAATAGTTTGAAAATCCCAATTCTTTTTTGAAACACAACAAAATTTGACAAGTTCGAAATTAACAATTTCATTTGAAAATATGAAACTTTTATAAAAAACATGATTTTTTTGAATTTGTGTTTTTGAAACGAAACATATTTTAAACATTCAGAACAATTTTAGAAAAAGGTTTTTTTTAATTTGGAAATTATTTTGAATTTGCAGATATTTGACTAAAATAGAATATTTTTCGTATTTGCAACATTTTTTAAATGCATTTAAAAAATCTGAACAACTTTGGAAGACACAAAGAAAAACGGAACTTTTTTTAATAATTTGAACCAATTTTGGAATGAGAACAAAGATAGAAAGTTCTACAAAACATGATAGTTTTTGGAATTCTGAACATTTCTAAAAACATCGATTTTTTCTGAAATCATGAACTTTTTGAAAATTATGATTTTTTGAAAAAAAGTGTGTAAGAAAAAATCAACTTGAAAAGAAAAAAGGAAAAATAATTAGGAAAGAAAAAGGGAAAGAAACATAAAAACAAAATAAAAACTTAAAACAGTAAAAAAATGGTTCAGCCAGCGTGGGCGCACTGTGCGATGCTGCGACTATTTGATGGCCGATGCGGTTAATAGGGTTTTCCAGGTGGGCACGAAAATAAATGGGCTGGCTTTGCTGGGCCACACTGCAGGCGGCCAGTTACGAAATTCTGGCGTTATCTTTTCTAATACACGAACGAACAAAAATTTAGTACCACCTCGAATAGAAATTTTTTCGATGGTGAACAGATGAAATACTTCGGAGAAACGCACCTTGTTTTATTAGTAGGTATAGATTAATTGAGTTTCTGGTCATTTAATGTGCATAATTCAAATTTGAACTACAAGCACATGCTATCGTGCACCAAAGTTGGTTGAAAAATCACATTTGTGTCCTCGGGTGAATTTGTAGGTCCCATGCAATTAATGAGAATAAAATTAAAACATCTGGGCATCGTGGCTCGGCTGAGAACATTGAGAAACTTGGTTTTAAAATTCTTGTAAATCCAAAACACGTCTGAAAATCATGCAACTTGGCATGGATGTCATGTCATGGTACTACCATGTTGTGGTAAAAAAATGGCCGAATAGGAGTAGATTTTGGTATAAGCTTCTTGCAAACCGAAGCTTCTCTCAAGAAGGCTCGTGGTTCTGAGAGGGAACGTGTCACATCCCTAGCTGCTGGTAGTGCTCTAGGCTAGCTTCATGTGTGCATCATGTTTAAATTCTGAAATTTGAACTGAGGGAAATTGGAAGCCTCAAAACCCTAAATAAAAGAGGGGCAAAAACCCTAGAAATCTCATTCATTGCTCCAAAAGGCTCTTCTTAAATGTTTGATAATTTTTGGTAAGGGTTCTGGTCCCAACCAAAATATTGAACATTTTTAAGGATTTATTTTTGGGACTTTGGATTTAATTCATTAGCTATTTGAATTTGAATTATATTCATATAACTAGAATATAATTTCAAATACCCCTGAAATATTTTTATAAGCTTTTGGAAAAGTCCATCTAGCAATATAAAATATTCAGAGGAACTTTGGCATTGTTTGAATTATTATTTTTAATTCAAAACAGTGGCAAAACAATTAAATAAAAGAAAAACAGAACAGAAAATAAAAGAAAAGGAGAGAAGGAAGCTACCTGGCCTTACCGTGCAGCCCACCAGAGCCTGGCCCAGCTCCCCCACCTGACCAGCCCAGCCCATCTCCATCCCTCCTCCTGTCGCCTTCCTCCTCGCGCCAGTAGGCAGAGGAGGGACACCGCGACGCCGCCGAGCTCGCCACGCCACCTCCCTCCTTGCCTGCCTCACCGAGGCGCCTCGAAGCCTCCTCGGCATCGCTCTGGACCCCTGACCCCCCCTCACTCTCCCGTGCACCTCTTCCCTCTCTCCCTGCCTCGCTTCCCTCGCCCCCTCCCCCGAAGCAGAGCGCAGCCGCCGACGCCGTTCGCCGTAGCTGCAGCCACCGCCTTCCCCTCGCTTCTCTGACCGGACCAGAGGCTCCGCCTCGACCCCCTCTTCCTCCCCACCGACCCACGCCCTACCGGAAGCCCTGCAGTGACGCCATCACCGCCATCTTCGTCGCCACGGCCGGCGATCGTCGCCGTTCGATTCACCGCCGACAGGTCGCCCCCGAGCCCGCTGAGACGCGCTCTGCAACCACAGTGAGCTCTTGGATCGATTCCCCCTCCTCTCCTGCTCGCGTTCTTGCTCTAGCCCCGTTCCCCACACACCTCCGCCGAAGCTCGCCGCCGCCATGGCCGACGAGCTCCATGCTCCTGAGCTCGTCCGCTCGCCCGAGCATCACCAGCGTGCTCACCGCGCTCCTGCGAACCCGAAACACCCACGAGTGCTCCCTGCCATGCCCTATAACGCCATCTCCGCGGTTGCCCGAACTCCGGCCGCCGCCTTTGAGCTCGCCGCCGTCGATATAGGTCGCCCCCGGCCTAACTGACCGCACCACTCGACGCGCGGGATCTTCAGCGTCACGTAGCTGCCCTCCGCCGGCCATTTGGTCGCCGGAGGAGGAATTCCGACCCCCTCCGCCGTCTCTGGCTCCGCCGGCGACGAGCCGCGGGTCAACTCCGGCGAGTTGACCCGGGGTTTGACCCCCTGACGTGTGGGCCCAGGCGCCTGCTTAGTTAGTGCTAGGTTAGTTAGTGTTAATTAATTTAGTTAATTAGGTGAGCCACTGACATGCGGGCCCCGCCCGGCTAACTAAGTTAGTTAGGGCTAACTAACTTGGTTAGTTGACTGGGTCACTGACCAGTGGACCCCACTGGTCAGGTTTGACCTGGTCGACGCCTTTGACTTGCTGACGTCATGCCGACGTCATGCTGACGCAGTAACTTATTTTCTGAATTTATTTTTATATAAGAAATTTCAGAAAATGCCTAAAACTTCTAAAATTCATAGAAATTCAACCGTAACTCCAAATTAAATAAATCATATATGAAAAATTATCAGAAAAATTCAAGGAATCCATCTGTACCATTTTTATGCATGTTAGAACAACTTATAGGTGCTGTTTAGCACAAATCATATAAAGAGCATTTAAATAATCACATATGGAGTTTGAATTTGAATTTTATATTCAAACCAACTTCATTCAATCCGTTGCTAATTGCATTAGCCCAACACACATTCATTTTGCCATGTCATGATCATGCATCATATTGTGCATTGCATTGATTGTGTTCCCTTCTGTGTTGCCGGTATTTGTCCCCTCTCGATAGACGTGATACCGATGATGTGATCGTTGACACTGATGAAGACTCAATGTTATCTTCAGAAGTGCCAGGCAAGCAAAACCCCCTTGTTTATTCCGATAAAATCCCACTCTCTCGCTCCTGCTCTCTTTTACTGCATTAGGACAACAACGACATATTTGTTACTTGCTGCGGTAGCTGAACCCCTTTATCCTTTGCATGACCTGTCATTGCCAGAGTAAATAGATGAAACCCACTAGCATGAGTAGGAGTTGTTTGAGCCCTGTTGTGCCTACTCATTCATGCTTGTTTGTCATGCCTGCTACTGCTTAGAGTTGAGTCAGGTCTGATTCATCGGGGATGAATCAGAGGCGGGTGAACATGTCCTACTGTGTGTGAGCTAAGTGTGTGGACACGATTTGGTAAAGGTAGCGGTGAGAGGCCATGTAGGAGTACATGGTGGGTTGTCTCATTGAAGCCGTCCTCAGGAACTGAGTTCTGTGTTTGTGATCCATGATTCAGCTACTACCATACATTGGGCCTTGAAATATGACCCCGCTCGACTTCTTATTCACCCTTGTCCTCTGTCCAGGAGTTGCAAGTAGTTTCTGGTGTTTGTAGTATGCTGGAGGCCGTGGACAGCGCTGACCGTAGGGGTGGGCTGTGATGCGGTAGGCACGTGGCCGGGTATACCGGGCGCCCGTTTGGTGTCACGGAACCCTGTTCACATCGTTTGGGGCTGTGAGCGAAACTCCGGCCGGATCTCCTCATGGATGGAACCCGAATAGGCGATAAACCTGGACTAGAGACTTGAGTGTTTAGGTAGGTCGTGGTCTACACCCACATCGGCTTTCGCTTGAAGTCTGCCGAGCACATGTCGTGTGCAGACGCTAAGTGGTGGAAACATGTATGAAGAAGTACACCCCTGCAGGGTTAATATCATCTATTCGAATAGCCGTGTCCACGGAAAAGGACTTCTGGGTTGCTTATATCAGTTCATAGACAAGTGAAAGTGGATACTTTAAAATGCGCAAGATAAGCGTGAGTGCTATGGATGGCGTTCTCGTAGGGAGACGAGAGCGGATCCATAGTGGTGTATTGATATGGTGAATATGTGGACTCGTGTGCGCCACCTCAAAAGAGTCGCTTGCAGTCGTAGTTTAGGATAGCCACCGAGTCAAAGCTGGCTTGCTGCAGTTAAACCCCACCATCCCCTTTGTTGATAATGATGCATATGTAGTTAGTTCTGATGTAAGTCTTGCTGGGTACATTTGTACTCACGTTTGCCTATTTTATGTTTTTGCAGAGAGACTTCGGTCTCACTAGTAGTTTCGCGTGGACTTCGACGTTTAGCTTGATACCTCAGCTACGATCTTGTGCCCTCGGCAGTATCTGGTAGATAGTCAGGCTTCTCAGCCTTTTTCATTTATAGTTGTCTGTACTCAGACATGTTAAGCTTCCGCATGTGCTTTGACTTGTATGCTCTGATTGTTGGGTCATGAGACCCATGTTTGTAATATCTCGCTCCTCGGAGCCTATTGAATAGATTACTTGAGTCATAGAGTCATGTTGTGATGCCATGTTGTATTTGCACATATCGAGCATATTGTGTGTATGTTATTGAAATGCTTGGTATGTGTGGGATCTAACCATCTAGTTGTTTATCTTTAATAGCCTCTCTTACAGGGAAATGTCTCCTAGTGTTTCCACCGAGCCATGGTAGCTTGCTACTGCTCCGGAACACTTAGGCTGGCCGGCATGTGTCCTTCTTCGTTCCTGTGTCTGTCCCTTCGGGGAAATGTCACGCGGTGAATACCGGAGTCCTGTTAGCCCGCTACAGCCCGGTTCACCGGAGTCCTGCTAGCCCAGTGCTACAGCCTGGATTCACTCGCTGATGACCGACACGTTCGATGCTGGGTCATGAATGCCTGTCCCTGTAAGTCTGTGCCGCTTTGGGTTTACGACTAGCCATGTCAGCCCGGACTCCTTATCATATGGATGCTAGCGACACTGTCATATACGTGTGCCAAAAGGCGCAAACGGTCCCGGGCAAAGGTAAGGCGACACCCGTGGGAATACCGTGCGTGAGGCCGCAAAGTGATATGAGGTGTTACATGCTAGATCGATGTGGCATTGAGTCGGGGTCCTGACAGCGTTGGTATCAGAGCTTGACTGCCTGTAGGTTACCAAGCCAAACTGGTCGAAGTTGAGTCTAGAAATTCTTTAGTTATATAAGGGAATTGATTGTGGGATGGAACGTAAGGCTCTTTTTACTCCTTATACCTCATGCCCTTCTGATCTGAGTCATCTTATCTTTCCTACGGGGTTAAGGAACTAGGCTATCTCTTCTTTCTATCAGGATCACGTGTTACTAATCAGTGGACTTATAAGATTGTTGGATTTAAGTCTCAGTTCAGTTCCTACTACTTCCGTATGTTAATTGTTGATCTCGAAACCTTGATATTGTGCTTCTGAGTGGTTATGCCACCATTTTTGTGAATGTCTCAAGTCTTTTCTGAGCATTTACAGCTGTTATGCTGTCCGAGTCATTCCAGGTTTCTAAATAGTCTGATGCATTTGCAAAATCCTTTCCCTCTGGTTTCGATGCTCCTTTATGCCAGCTCAATCACACTAATTGTTGAGTTGAGGTATTCTACTGCCTCGACCTTTATGTTGGAATAATTATTATGACCCTAGGTGTCTCAGGGGATCATCTAGTGGTCTAGCCATGATTTGTGTCCTAGTGTGAAGATTCTGGCCTTTATTCTCGGAAGCATCCCGTGATGCTACTTAGTAGTAGGTATTCTACTCCTGGGTTCTGAACCCGAGATTCACTCTACCTACTTCATGTGGATAGTAATTGCTAGTGCCTTTAGGATATTAGTAACCTTTGCGATAGTCCTTGAAGTCCGTGGTATCTTCTTCTTCCAAATACCATGAACTACTTATGGCAGATGTTTATTGGATCAAAAAAAATCACAATTAGAATACTCTTGAGGAGTTCTCCATTCATAAATCGTGACTCTGCCAGTTCTACCTTTCTGCATGGGTTATCCGGAAGAAATATGTTGAACTTGGTTCGACATACTAATCTATGCATCCACAACTCAGAAAGTTATATGTTCCTTTGAGTTGTTCTCTTTAGTTGCATTCTGACCCTCGTCTATCAATTGATAGTCAAGAGTATGCGTGCGTTCGTTCATCGATGCCTATGACTCTTGTGGTCTGTCAAGCCATTCTATTCCGGAATGACTAGGAGAAACAAACTCCAGTACCTCTTCCATATCTAGGATTGGGTCAAAGTAGTTGTATTCCGCAGATCAAATGCCAATCCAGCTTTTGGTTCAGCTCTACCTTGGAGTATTACATATTTTATATCGAGATTGTTATAGGAATTGCACACCATCCCATGAACTCTTGGTACAGTGATACTTCTTGCCATCACTGTTCATTCCTCGGCCCTCGTGTTGATGCAACCGGAATACCGACAAATGAATTGTGATGTGTGAAATCAATACTGCTAGCAACTCTGTTGCTTGGTAGTTAAAGGATAATAATTTTATTCTTAGTATGTTGGTTTTCGAATCATCCTTCTAAGACTGATCGTGCTACCCAGTCCTTATTTCGGTGCACCCTTCGATTGATGAGTTAGGATTTTGTCAAGTCCTCACTCATTTGATCATATCGTCTTGCCCTCAAAAGCAAGATTGTTCTCGAGCTTAGTAACATACCGGTGGTTCGTGACTTTCCAAATATCTTCTTGGAGGTGTTACCGGGTTGTCACCTGACCGCTATGTTGAGTTTGTGATCAAGTTGGTTTCTTATGAACCACCTTCTTTCCAAGAATCGGTGTTAGATATCCCTGAGCTAGTTGGTTAAGCTGGACAACAACTTGGAGGGTTGGAAGATAAAAGCTTGCCTGACTTAGTTCGTTCCAAAGGGATATTCTTGTGTAGTGTGTGTTGAAGAAAGATGATATCTTCATCGATTGGTCCTTGTGATCAGTTGCTGGACCTATTGTCTTATCAATCCTTTGATTTGAGTGTGGGCTATCGTCAAATCAAGTCGGAACCAACGATGTTCGTAATGTTGTCTTACTCGTGGTTGATCCCTCGAGCATACACCATTATATCCTTTGGGTCTGACCAATGCTATCACCGCGTTCACTTAACTATGGAATTCCTTTTAAAAGGAAACCTAGATGAATTGTTGTTGAGCCCATTGACAACATCCTTATCTCCTCCATGGTCTTGTTGGACAACAAGTTAGTGTTGGAAACTTTTGAAGCATTTTCTTCATGCTAGCTCATGAAGTATTTGTTTGATGAAAGGAGTGACTTCCTCTTATACACGTGCATTTGGTGAAAGTTGCCGCCGTGGATTCGAGAAAGTCAATGTTGCTTTCTTTGGAATCATTCCAAATCAGTCATGCACACGTGCGAAGAATGCTGTGGTTTGAAGACTTGCAACCTTCAGTCTATATGTATCCCTAGCACACCAAGCCACTGGTTGATTTGTTCAAGGAGAAGGAGTTCCTTCATAAGAGCTAATCCGGACTTATGTAAGAACTTCGATACCCTCGTTGATGGTTCCCCCTCCTGAACTCGGTAGTGTTTTATTATAAGACTACTATGTGGTCATGCTTGTCTGGGACAACGTGTTCACATGTTAGTAGCAGAACCAGCTCATGTTTTGGAGCTTACTATCATAGTTCATTTCCCGAGAATCTCGCAACGTCATCTCGTCGATTTGTGTTGCAAACTTTCATTTTTCTTTCTAGACTTGGTGAGTCTGGGATATCCTGACACCAACCAGATTTGAATCTCAGGCAGATATGATGGTTGGAACATTCTCCAAGAACTATAATATTGGTTCCTCGATAACCGGTAAAGTGGATGTCGTGGCCAACACACCCAGCCGGAAGACCTGTTATTATAATATCTTGATTGAGGAAGTTGGCCACCTCCCCATAGAGATTTCGTAGGATTTACTCCCTAGTTGCCCCTATGGATTTTGAGATCCCGAAGTCCGACCTTTTACTTGATGTCCTAGATACCAGACCATTTCTATGAATGGGTTACACTAGCACATCAAGGAGAACATTAGAAGCGGAGTGCTAAATGTCTCTCGGTCGATCATCCAGATTTTATTTGCTTGGCCTCGCTAAGGTGAAATCTGAGAAAGTGTTATCCTCCTTCGCATCTGCATCGTCCATCGCTATTCATCATGGTCGTATGTTGTGTTGTCAGCACCCTTGACGCGGTTGTTGATAAAACCTTGATGATTGTGGAAATGCTCAAGTTCTTGAGAGCACGCACAAGCGCTACGTGTTATCATCAGCACTAACTGGGTTTGCTCTCAGTTTCCTCGGCAATGCTATGATCTTATCAAACAGTGAATTCACTCCCTATTGTTGGGTTCTTCCCCAGTTACCAGAATCATTCCCAGCATTTGCATTTTGTTCCCAGCTTGCACCGCCAATGTGCCATTCTACCATGGGTCTCTTCCATTTCCGGTGGTAAGCAAATTCATCCATTACGTTGTCTTCAACAAGGTAATCCACATCATCCAAGTCCGAGTATGCCATTCTACCGACCCCGCCAATCGATTGCTGTGATTTGCCTTCGGCTGATATAGAGAGTCTCAGTGATCTCTATATCAAAGGTAATTCTTTTTTCCACTTAAGATAATAATCTACGAATCACCCTTCTCGAGGATGTTTCGCCGTGGTGTCATGGCAATTCAACTCCTCGTTATGTTGACAACCGATCACCACATTCTTAAGTCTGGAATTGCTGTTTACCTAGTGAACCTCGTCACCTGCTCCACTCCGTCCCTCTAGAGGTATGCTTCGTCTCTCAGCTTGAGAGATGTTGCTATGTCACATTCCGGGAGTTAATCCTGAGTTGTTCGATCTTCGAGAAGATCGACCCTTCTAGAGTCTCCTTCTTCCCTCCATGTCATGTTGACAGGATTTCTCAGAGCAAGACTTCAAGACAATAATGGTGAATGAATCAACGTTCAACTGAAGTGCACCCTGGATCGTGAAGATTATACTAGTTTGCGTTTCCCCTTCATCCTACCCTACGCTTGAATCTCGAGACGAGATTCTTGTTTAGTGGGGGTGAGTTGTCACATCCCTAGCTGCTGGTAGTGCTCTAGGCTAGCTTCATGTGTGCATCATGTTTAAATTCTGAAATTTGAACTGAGGGAAATTGGAAGCCTCAAAACCCTAAATAAAAGAGGGGCAAAAACCCTAGAAATCTCATTCATTGCTCCAAAAGGCTCTTCTTAAATGTTTGATAATTTTTGGTAAGGGTTCTGGTCCCAACCAAAATATTGAACATTTTTAAGGATTTATTTTTGGGACTTTGGATTTAATTCATTAGCTATTTGAATTTGAATTATATTCATATAACTAGAATATAATTTCAAATACCCCTGAAATATTTTTATAAGCTTTTGGAAAAGTCCATCTAGCAATATAAAATATTCA
Source organism: Triticum dicoccoides (assembly GCF_002162155.2). Taxonomy (NCBI): domain Eukaryota; kingdom Viridiplantae; phylum Streptophyta; class Magnoliopsida; order Poales; family Poaceae; genus Triticum; species Triticum dicoccoides. Next base: position 315,947 of record NC_041391.1, on the reverse strand, counting down.
GAGGAACTTTGGCATTGTTTGAATTATTATTTTTAATTCAAAACAGTGGCAAAA
>NC_041391.1:244125-315399 GCF_002162155.2 Triticum dicoccoides | reverse complement strand
CTTCCCTCTCTCCCTGCCTCGCTTCCCTCGCCCCCTCCCCCGAAGCAGAGCGCAGCCGCCGACGCTGTTCGCCGTAGCTGCAGCCACCGCCTTCCCCTCGCTTCTCTGACCGGACCAGAGGCTCCGCCTCGACCCCCTCTTCCTCCCCACCGACCCACGCCCTACCGGAAGCCCTGCAGTGACGCCATCACCGCCATCTTCATCGCCACGGCCGGCGATCGTCGCCGTTCGATTCACCGCCGACAGGTCGCCCCCGAGCCCGCTGAGACGCGCTCTGCAACCACAGAGAGCTCTTGGATCGATTCCCCCTCCTCTCCTGCTCGCGTTCTTGCTCTAGCCCCGTTCCCCACCTCCGCCGAAGCTCGCCGCCGCCATGGCCGACGTGCTCCATGCTCCTGAGCTCGTCCGCTCGCCCGAGCATCACCAGCGTGCTCACCGCGCTCCTGCGAACCCGAAACACCCACGAGTGCTCCCTGCCATGCCCTATAACGCCATCTCCGCGGTTGCCCGAACTCCGGCCGCCGCCTTTGAGCTCGCCGCCGTCGATATAGGTCGCCCCCGGCCTAACTGACCGCACCACTCGACGCGCGGGATCTTCAGCGTCACGTAGCTGCCCTCCGCCGGCCATTTGGTCGCCGGAGGAGGAATTCCGACCCCCTCCGCCGTCTCTGGCTCCGCCGGCGACGAGCCGCGGGTCAACTCCGGCGAGTTGACCCGGGGTTTGACCCCCTGACGTGTGGGCCCAGGAGCCTGCTTAGTTAGTGCTAGGTTAGTTAGTGTTAATTAATTTAGTTAATTAGGTGAGCCACTGACATGCGGGCCCCGCCCGGCTAACTAAGTTAGTTAGGGCTAACTAACTTGGTTAGTTGACTGGGTCACTGACCAGTGGACCCCACTGGTCAGGTTTGACCTGGTCGACGCCTTTGACTTGCTGACGTCATGCCGACGTCATGCTGACGCAGTAACTTATTTTCTGAATTTATTTTTATATAAGAAATTTCAGAAAATGCCTAAAACTTCTAAAATTCATAGAAATTCAACCGTAACTCCAAATTAAATAAATCATATATGAAAAATTATCAGAAAAATTCAAGGAATCCATCTGTACCATTTTTATGCATGTTAGAACAACTTATAGGTGCTGTTTAGCACAAATCATATAAAGAGCATTTAAATAATCACATATGGAGTTTGAATTTCAATTTTATATTCAAACCAACTTCATTTAATCCGTTGCTAATTGCATTAGCCCAACACACATTCATTTTGCCATGTCATGATCATGCATCATATTGTGCATTGCATTGATTGTGTTCCCTTCTGTGTTGCCGGTATTTGTCCCCTCTCGATAGACGTGATACCGATGATGTGATCGTTGACACTGATGAAGACTCAATGTTATCTTCAGAAGTGCCAGGCAAGCAAAACCCCCTTGTTTATTCCGATAAAATCCCACTCTCTCGCTCCTGCTCTCTTTTACTGCATTAGGACAACAACGACATATTTGTTACTTGCTGCGGTAGCTGAACCCCTTTATCCTTTGCATGACCTGTCATTGCCACAGTAAATAGATGAAACCCACTAGCATGAGTAGGAGTTGTTTGAGCCCTGTTGTGCCTACTCATTCATGCTTGTTTGTCATGCCTGCTACTGCTTAGAGTTGAGTCAGGTCTGATTCATCGGGGATGAATCAGAGGCGGGTGAACATGTCCTACTGTGTGTGAGCTAAGTGTGTGGACACGATTTGGTAAAGGTAGCGGTGAGAGGCCATGTAGGAGTACATGGTGGGTTGTCTCATTGAAGCCGTCCTCAGGAACTGAGTTCTGTGTTTGTGATCCATGATTCAGCTACTACCATACATTGGGCCCTGAAATATGACCCCGCTCGACTTCTTATTCACCCTTGTCCTCTGTCCAGGAGTTGCAAGTAGTTTCTGGTGTTTGTAGTATGCTGGAGGCCGTGGACAGCGCTGACCGTAGGGGTGGGCTGTGATGCGGTAGGCACGTGGCCGGGTATACCGGGCGCCCGTTTGGTGTCACGGAACCCTGTTCACATCGTTTGGGGCTGTGAGCGAAAATCCGGCCGGATCTCCTCATGGATGGAACCCGAATAGGCGATAAACCTGGACTAGAGACTTGAGTGTTTAGGTAGGTCGTGGTCTACACCCACGTCGGCTTTCGCTTGAAGTCTGCCGAGCACATGTCGTGTGCAGACGCTAAGTGGTGGAAACATGTATGAAGAAGTACACCCCTGCAGGGTTAATATCATCTATTCGAATAGCCGTGTCCGCGGAAAAGGACTTCTGGGTTGCTTATATCAGTTCATAGACAAGTGAAAGTGGATACTTTAAAATGCGCAAGATAAGCGTGAGTGCTATGGATGGCGTTCTCGTAGGGAGACGAGAGCGGATCCATAGTGGTGTATTGATATGGTGAATATGTGGACTCGTGTGCGCCACCTCAAAAGAGTCGCTTGCAGTCGTAGTTTAGGATAGCCACCGAGTCAAAGCTGGCTTGCTGCAGTTAAACCCCACCATCCCCTTTGTTGATAATGATCCATATGTAGTTAGTTCTGATGTAAGTCTTGCTGGGTACATTTGTACTCACGTTTGCCTATTTTATGTTTTTGCAGAGAGACTTCGGTCTCACTAGTAGTTTCGCGTGGACTTCGACGTTTAGCTTGATACCTCAGCTACGATCTTGTGCCCTCAGCAGTATCTGGTAGATAGTCAGGCTTCTCAGCCTTTTTCATTTATAGTTGTCTGTACTCAGACATGTTAAGCTTCCGCATGTGCTTTGACTTGTATGCTCTGATTGTTGGGTCATGAGACCCATGTTTGTAATATCTCGCTCCTCGGAGCCTATTGAATAGATTACTTGAGTCATAGAGTCATGTTGTGATGCCATGTTGTATTTGCACATATCGAGCATATTGTGTGTATGTTATTGAAATGCTTGGTATGTGTGGGATCTGACCATCTAGTTGTTTATCTTTAGTAGCCTCTCTTACGGGGAAATGTCTCCTAGTGTTTCCACCGAGCCATGGTAGCTTGCTACTGCTCCGGAACACTTAGGCTGGCCGGCATGTGTCCTTCTTCGTTCCTGTGTCTGTCCCTTCGGGGAAATGTCACGCGGTGAATACCGGAGTCCTGTTAGCCCGCTACAGCCCGGTTCACCGGAGTCCTGCTAGCCCAGTGCTACAGCCTGGATTCACTCGCTGATGACCGACACGTTCGATGCTGGGTCATGAATGCCTGTCCCTGTAAGTCTGTGCCGCTTTGGGTTTACGACTAGCCATGTCAGCCCGGACTCCTTATCATATGGATGCTAGCGACACTGTCATATACGTGTGCCAAAAGGCGCAAACGGTCCCGGGCAAAGGTAAGGCGACACCCGTGGGAATACCGTGCGTGAGGCCGCAAAGTGATATGAGGTGTTACATGCTAGATCGATGTGGCATTGAGTCGGGGTCCTGACAGAACGTGCCACCTTTGAGTGCGAAACGATATACGTTGTCCCCCTTGCGTTTATTTACAAAGGCAACATGGAACTACAAGAGTGCCCTGTTAAATTTTGGAATTATTCCGGCTTCGTTTGGCCTTATTTACACATTAATTCAGTTTTTGGTCATTTAATGTGCATAATTCAAATTTGAACTATAAGCACATGCTCCCGTGCACCAAAGTTGGTTGAAAAATCACATTTGTGTTCTCGGGTGAATTTCTACTCCCTCCTTCCATCTATATAGGTCCTACTGCGTTTTTCGAGGCTAACTTTGACCAAACGTTAGAGCAATAATATATGACATGCAACTTACACAAAGCATACCTTGAAATTTGTAAGTCAAAGGAGCTTCCAATAATATAATTTTCATAGTATACATCTCATGTGCTATTAATCTTGTCAATAGTCAAAGGTTGTCTTCAAAAACACATTAGGCCCCATATAGATGAAAGGATGGAGTAGGTCCCACGCAAAAAATAAGAATAAGATTCAAGCATCTAGGCATCGTGGCTCGGTCGAGAACATTGAGAAACTTATTTTTAAAATCATGAAACTTGGCATGGTGTCATGTCATGGTAGTACCATGCCGTGGTAAAAAAAATTGGTCGAATAGGAACAAATTTTGGTATAAGCTTCTTGCAAATCGGAGCTTCTCTCAAGAAGGCTCGTGGTTCTGGGAGGGAACCTGTCTCCTTTGTGTGCATAATTCAAATTTCAAATACAAGCACATGTTCCAGTGCACCAAAGTTGGTTGAAAAATCACATGTGTGTCCTCGGGTAAATTTCTAGGTTCCATGCAAGAAATGGGAATGAAATTTAAAATTCTGGGCGTCGTGGCTGGGTTGGAAATATTGAGAAACTTAGTTTTTTAATTCCTATAAATCCAAAACACACATGCAAATAATGAAACTTGGCTTGGTGCCATGACGTGGCACCAACATGCGGTGGTAAATTTGCAGGCCGATTTGCGAAGGCGCACACATTAACAATCAACAAAGTCATTTTGGAACAAGTGTTGTCACGTTACAATCGGAAACACAAGTATTATTGAAACCGTGGGCGTTCTACTTACTAGTACCATTTACGTGCCCCCACGCGTCCCCATTTTTTATTAGCTAGGAGGCACCGTGCAGGGTAGCTATTTGAGTACGAGAGTCGTGCGATCAGACCCCTGCGCGTGCTTATCGGGAGGAGAGCCCTTTGACATCCATCTGCCGTCCACCTCTCTCCCAAGGTCTCCATTAGTGGCACCCGAGCCTTTGTTTAATGGCATGGCTATGTCTCACTCGACTGAGATTTAAGAGAGAAAAAGAAAATCTGAAAGAACGGATCTTGATGTAAGATCCGACAGACCTATATAGCATCTACTGCGACTTATAGCAAGAATGATGAATATATAAGGACGATTATTTTTTTTATCAAAGAAGGGCTTGCCCCTTCCGATTTTCATTACTGAAAACCACCACAATTCACAAGAAGTTCAGCACAACTCCAGCCTAACATGAACGACTAAAAGCTACCAGATTGAAATCGCAACATCCCAAGAGGCCAATAAAGGCCAAACATCCGCACTAGAACCCAACATTTCACAACCGACGATACAATCCACATCCTAAACCGATTATTACATCAAAAGAAACCAGGAAACTGAAGGAAGCCCAGCAGCAACTAGAAGAACAACAACGCCAGGGTCGCCACAGCAAGAGTTTTCTTCATTCCAGCCTCGCAACATTGATCTTCCACAGAAAGATAACGACGATTGATTGTATTACATAATTATAAAGATAATGAAAAAAGCCACATGCGGCTACGCCTGAAATACACAAGGGCAAAAGAATAAGGAACACAAGGATCTGGCTCGCTGATCTCTACTTTCTTGATGCGTTGCTGCAGGCTGCGGGAACTAGTCTACGCGGCGAGCGGTGATGAACTCTTTCGTGTCCTCAAGACGCTGCTTGAGAACATCCACAGATTCCTCCATCAGCCCTTGGCGCTCGTTGCGGAGCATGTCATTATCGTCCATAAGTTTCTTGACGATGACGCCGGTCCTCTTCAACAAGGCACTGGTCTCCTCCTGCTGGTCTGCACTTCGGACGATCTTCTCCGTCAGCAGGTCGCGCTCGGCCCGGAGCCTCTCATTGCCCTCCCTTAGTTGTCGGATGACGCCGGTAGCCTATTAAAACGAGGCTTTCACGTCGTCCCGCAACCTCGCCCAGCCGAAGATCTGATCCATCTGGCTATGGACGATCGCATGCATGCGCCTATAACAGTCGTCGCCTGCCCGCGAGAAATTTTCCGAGGCCGCGGCGGCGCGGCGGGACATCTCTGCTGCATTCGTGGCGTGGCGGGACATCTCTAGTGCTTCCGCGGTGCGGCCGGACCAGTCTGCTCCATTGACGGCGCGACAGGACCTCCGTGCTACTTCAGCGGCGCGGCAGGACCTCTGTGCTGCTACTTCCGCGTGATGGGACATGTCGGCTGCTCTCGCAGCGAGGCGGGACATCTTTCGTACTTTCGCTTCCATGCTCGCCTCTCCCTGGTGGCAACCTCTCGACCCAGAACTCACGCTGGCCATGGCAGACGCAAGGGAAGGATGCTGAATGACTTGTTTGTTTTTGTGGATGAGGAGTTGAGGAGGAATGTGCAGTCATCTTGGCATACTAGTATTTATAACTGAGTACTAATATGCTCCTATGTGGGAAACCGTTTAGGTTGTGATCGGTGTGAATAGGTTTGGATTTCAATATAGCGTGGTACTAATACGCTCCTAAGTGGGAAACCGTTTAGGTTGTGATCGGTGTGAACAGGTTTGCAATTCAATATAGCGTGGAGTAATTTGGAATGTGACGAGACGCAAGCTCAAATTTATTGACGGTTCTAGTTTCGAAGTGTGGCACTATTCCCGGATGGAGTACTTCTTTTTCTACTCCCTCCTTTCCGGTTTTATAGGGCTTATCTCAAAATTTTAGTTTTTCCATTTTATAAGGCTCAATTTGGTTGTTCCCCAACACATGTGCAGATTCCAAGGTGCATTAAATCATTGCATGCAAGTATTAAGAGAAAATTGACCAATGCATGTACTTTATGCATGCATGCATTGCAATTAATGCATTGATAAACATAATTTTTTGAGAAAAACAAGAGCATTAATTAGGCGCTTTTGCAAACTATAAAAAATATTCCACCACTCACCATCTTTTTTTTGAATATTTACTGTAGGGTAAAAACCCCACAGCCCACTCACCATCTTGGTTGGTGAGATTTTTGAATTAAGCCCTATAAACCGGAAAGGAGGGAGTATTGTTTTGTACGTGCAATAACTGGCACCGTCGTATATATATCTTACGGTTAAAGGGGCGTTCGACAGGAATAGCCGCATGGCGAGCTCTAGGCTAGTCCTTTTTTCAGACGCATTAAACGTATCTCTCGGGACTTCTCGCACGCACCATCGTGCCACCCACAAAAACTTGTACTCTGAGTTTAGTAGTACGTTATACAGGAAGATAAGAGGTGCACGCACGCACTCGCCCTCTCACACACGCGTCTGTTTTTTCTCGAAAAGGAGGATGATGACCCTCGGCCTCTACATCTGAGAGTCACACACGCATCTACGAATTGTAGTGTTCTCAACCATCCGATTAGCTCTATCATGGATGTACCTATATACTAAAACATGTCTAGATACATCTATATTTTAACAAATGGAAGGCATGTATTGTGGAACGGAGGGAGTGCTTTTCATCGAAATGGATAAAAAGGGACGTATCTAGAACTAAAATACGTCTACATACATCTCCTTTTATCCATTTTGATGACAAGTAGTACTTCTTACCCAAAGGAACTTTATATCCAACAGACACAAAATATCCGTTCGACTGTTGGAAATTACTGATCTGATGTCGAAGTAATTGCTGCATCGTCACCAAAACCCACCATTTATTAATCTAAAGTAGACCAAGGTAATGCCTATATTAGCATATTACTAAGATAAATAGAAGACATTGTCGAAACATTTAGGATGTGAGCTTGTCAATCTGAATGTGGCGGGACACAAGCTTAGCCCCGGCCAGCAGCTTGGGCGGAACTGTCAAGAAGGTCAGCACCGTCACGTCGACGTCGCCGGGATCCTTGCTGCTTGTCACCTCCATTTCCACCTTGACGGCGTCAGTTGTGCCTTTGGGCTCCCCCGGCGGGCCGTTCGCCCACAGCTTGGCCAAGTAGTGCGGCAGTGGGGACGCCTCCGCTCTGATGCAGACGGCCGACACGGCGATAGGCGCGCTGATGTCGAGCACGCCGCTGACCAAGAAAAACGCGCGGCGGTCCTCCTCCGCGAACAGCAAGAGTCGTGGCTCTGACAGTGGCACTTTGCAGCTGGAGCACCTTGCCATACTGGATCATGTGCACGGGCATGGGATGCGCGGTGCTGATGTGGTGGTAGAGCGCCGGTGGCGGGCCTTCGTAGCCGCAGACGGGCACGGGGCATTTGTAGGGCGGGAGCGGACACACGCTCTGGTGATCGGCGAGCTTGTGGGCACTCCACCCTCACCGACGAAATGATGGAGTCCACAGCCATGTTCCGCACGTCGAAGCCACCGCCGCGCTCGCACTTCTGGCACTGCCGCTGGTTCCCAGGGCGCTCGACGCGGCAGTCCGCGCAGGACAGGTGCCCTCCCTTGCACTGCGGAAATCAATCGAACAGCACATCAATCAAGAAACCTGCACCTTGCTCAATCAGCCGAATGGACGAGGTGTATTCGAACCTCATACACTAGAGGCATCAAGGGGCGGAGGCACAAGGGGCAGTGGAGCACGGTGAAGTCCATCGAGACCTTAGAGAGCTCCATCGTCGGGTCTTGTTCCTGTTCGGTCTGCATGATCTCGCCCTCCTCGTGCACAACCATCTCTCGACTTGGGCCGGGGTATTACAGAGCTTTACCGTCACATATTTTATACTCCCTCCATTCCTAAATGTAAGTCTTTATAGAGATTTCACTAGATGGACTACATACTGAGCAAAATGAATGAATCCACACTTAAAATGCATCTATATACATCTGTATGTAATTCATAATGGAATCCCTACAAAGACTTATATTTAGGACCGGAGGGAGTACTACTTCAAGGTGCATTAAATCAACACATGCAAGTATCAACTCGTGCAGTGCTTTGATGTGTCGCGTCAACTCGTACATCAATGAGAAGTTTGATTATCCTCTCCCTCGCGGACTTAACTTCACCTGCCATTGGCTGTATGACAGGTTGGCCACACACTTGTCAGGCCCACCTGTCATACACGCAAAGGCAGGAGCATCTCTCCCTCGCCCATGAGCGTGGTGGCTGGCAAGACTAGGAGAAGCTTCCGCTACACGCTCTCCCTCCCGCACGTGGTGGACATGCAGCAGTTCAATCGGTGTCAGATGGCCAGAAGCGTACTATAGTACTCCTCTAGTGCAGTAGTACTCCATCATTGTTCGACTTCCCGAAGAGGTGAAGAGCCAAGCGCAGCCCGGATGCTCGTGTGGCAGTTTCATGTGTAGAGTAGTCTAGGATAGCGTGTACCGTGCCTGTAAGCTTAAACTCGTTGGGGTCGGCTCCATGCTATGTGGCCGTCTCGAAGTTTTAAAAAAAATTAAAATAGTCATCTGGCCCTACCTGTCACCGTGGTGATTGTAGTTTGCACGCTCATCTGGTCAAGACAGGAATATATATTTTAATTTGTTTTTTTTCGAAATGGGGGGGATCCCCGGCCGCTGCATCTGAATGATGCATACGGCCACATATATTTTAGTTTGTGGTGGGTAAATGTTAGAGGTTGCAGCAAATTTATTGTACACTGCGGGTCTTTCAGCCAAGTTTAGAGGCAAGCATGTGGGGCCAGTGCTATGATGTGTCGCGTCAACTCGTACAACGAGGAGAAGCTTGATTTTACTACACGCCTTCTCCCTCGCCCATGCACGCGGTTGCTCGCAAACGAGGACATGCTTTCTCTTAGTAGTACTTCTACAACAAGCTATCCATCCCGCTCGCGGTGGACAGACATGCAGCAGTGGATTCGACACTATAGAAGCAGCAGTAGTAACATCATTGTTCGTCTTCTCGAAGAGGCGAAGAGCCAAGCGCAAACAGAACGTTGCAGTTGCGAACATTGGAGCACACATATAGCCAGGCTCTTGCATGAGACAAAATTGCTATGTGAGCCCACTAGCTATTGTACTAGTACGTACAACTAGTTGCTAGTATAGCCCTGTAAACCAGAAAGGAGTATTTGCCCTTCTAGAGATTTCAACAAGTGACTAGACTACACCGAGACGGTGTACATATGGAGCAAAATGAGTTAATCTGCACCGTAATAAATACGTACTAGTTCTATCGTTTTCCTCTCCAGGTGCACAATATTGAGTATACTGACAAGTCTCTTTTTGACAGGCATTTATGCTTTTTTTGACACAGTACAGACACAAGCGCCCATATACATGCGCATACACTCACCCCTATGAACGCACACACGCACGGCACTATCATCTTGAAATTTACGAAGTGACCATAGGCACCTCGTCGTCGACGGGTCCATAGGTGCTTGAATGCCAAGGAGGAAGAGGGTAGCGGTTCGTGAGTCGTTGAACGGTCAATGATGCATCCTCAATTACATGCAGAGGGAATTAATTTGACAAGCAGAATAGAGCCAACACGATGTGAATGCAACAGAGTTTGGACTCTCATATAATAAAGGCGCCCTACCACTCCAATCCATCTACTCCCAAGTCTCTGCGCAACCCTGCTCACTCCAATCCAAGACCAAGTGACCAAAAGCCACAAGCACCTATGGAGGCAATGGACCTGAGCGGCAGTCGTCTGTGCCAAATCATCCAAGGCGCCGGCCTGCGGCCCGCACCGTGCAGCGTTTCCAGACGGTGCTAGCGACCGCAGGCATCGTAGCCCTCGCCGACGCCGGCTTCTCCTCTCGCATGGACGACATGATGGTCAACTCCATCCGCAAGTTCACCGCTGTCAAGAAGTGCGCGGACGACCTTGCCGTACTGCTCCAGCCCACACGCCCAGGCTCCTCATTGCCCGCCATCCTCATCGGCCTACATGCTGACGAACTCTTTCAATCCTTGGTGGCCCTGCAGGTGCTGGAGGTCGCGACGAAGAATGTGCACCTCGAGGCCGCGCTCGCCGCGCAGCGCCTCGCCATGCAAGAAACCGTTGACCTGCACATCCACGTCTACGAGGAAATCGTCTACATAGGCCACTACAAGGCAAGTGAGGACAGAAAGATGTTGGCCTTCTTCCAGCGGCTGGAATCTTTGGACGCCATTGTTCAGAAGCACGTCGACCTGGCCACGAAAGCCGCTGCAACTTAGGCGCCATTTGGTGGGCCGGCGCCCTGAGTCGAGGAGGTGGACGTCGTCGATGGATGCATCTCTTCTTCTTGCCTCATGTAACCAGCACTGCATCGACTCGTGGCCTTAAAGTTTTATTAGTGTTGTACTCCCTCCGTTCCCAAATATAAGTCTTTCTAAAGATTCTAGCAAGTGACTACTACATACGGAGCAAAATGAGTGAATCTACACTCTAAACTATGTCTACATACATCTATATGTTGTATTCTATTTGAACTAGTATCTAAAAGGGCTTATATTTATGAACGGAGGGAGTATATGGCATTTTTATTCCAGTCGTAACGTTTTCACTGTGAGGTGGGTCCACCGTTGAGCAAACCCACCCCACCCACCGGGCGTCGGCCGGGTTTAGAATTAGAAGAGAGAAACGAGGGAGGAGAGCTAGCAGTAGCATGGACGCTGTTGTCAGATGGGACTCGTGTTTATAGAATAGGAGTACTGAGCACTCGTGCCTCTTATTTTTTGAGGGAAAAATTTAGTCATATGTCTCGTGTATAGGTGTGTGCGACCTATAGCTGTCATAACTTTAGGTCTCCTTTTCGAACCGTGGCTACACTTCACAGTACATATTTTTTCACGCATTCATCCTCCTATATGTACTCCTAGGCTATTTCCACGTGCTCCCATTCGCTGACATGTGGGACATAGAGCATCTTGGTCGTAGTGCATGCACGACTCGAAGCATATGCCGGGGTACTTTACATTTTAGACCTCACGAATTACATACAAACCCCCAGCAGAAGAATAAATAAATGAATGAATTACTACATGAAACCGGATTATTTTCGTGGAAACCAGAGCACGTTCATTAAATTTTGGACATAACACGTTTATAAAAAATGACCGGACCTAAACCAGTCTAAGGGCCTCATTGATTTTTCCCGCAAAAAAGGGCCTCTTTGATTCGCAGGATGCTGAAAACACAGGAATGGGGAAAGTATGATGGCGATGAACCGAGACGAGGACAACTCTAACTCAGTTAGAGGTTAGAGTTAGATTTTAACCCTGAACTAACACTAAAACAAAGAGGTGTATGGATGGCAGGCTTAGATTGACAATTAATGCTCTATCTCAATCATTTGACTACTTTGGACCCTATTTTTAGTCAGACTAAACTAAGTCCCTTGGATCCAAGCACCCTCTTGGTGTGGTCGGCTCTTCTGTGGCCTCCTCCGCTCACAATTGACATAAACGAACCATCTATACAAATCAAGCATGCAAAACATGATAATTTTTACTTTGTCCATACAAATGAGATATCCCACTTAAACATACAAGTCGTCAATCAAGCTTCACAAAATAAAAAAACACTTCATGAAACAAAGAATGAGCTAACTCATCACGGAAGTCATTCACGATAGGGAGGGAGCCCGGAGCCCCTCACGCACCGAGGGAGGAGCTCGCCATCGTCACTCTGGAGGAAGGCTCTGTAGAGCCCAAGCCCCGGGAACCCCTCCGACGCCGGCCCTTGCGAGTTGAGGTCGACACCGGCATGGGTAGCAGGGCCGCTTGCCGCCGACTGGGAACTTAATCTTTGGGCCTCTAGAAATAATGCAAGCCTGTAACTAAAATACCTAGAAAGGTGAACTGAATCTTTGGGCCTGTAGAAATAATGCAAGCCTAAAACTGAAATACCTAGAAAGCTGAACTGAATCTTTGGGCCTCTAGAAATAATGCAAGCCTAAACCTGAAATACCTAGAAAGGTGAACTGAATCTTTGGGCCTCTAGAAATAATGCAAGTCTGAAACTGAAATACCTAGAAAGGTGAACTGAATCTTTGGGCCTCTAGAAATAATGCAAGCCTGAAATTGAAATACCTAGAAAGGTGAACTGAATCTTTGGGCCTCTAGAAATAATGCAAGCCTGAAACTGAATTACCTAGAAAGGTGAACTGAATCTTTGGGCCTCTAGAAATAATGCAAGCCTGAAATTGAAATACCTAGAAAGGTGAACTGAATCTTTGGGCCTCTACAAATAATGCAAGCCTGAAATTGAAATATCTAGAAAGGTGACCTAAATCTTTGGGCCTCTAGAAAGATTTATTATGTCCTCAAGCAGCATCAAACAATTCCATGCGTGCACCACAAATCTATAGCAAGTTTGATCACGATCTACTTTTCCAAATCAGAATTAGCGCTAGAGCAAGCAAGATCAATGATATGGCCATGAGACAGAGAAGGAACGAACAAACTCACCCCTCTCTCGACCTCCCTGGTAGATGCGCCGCCGCTGCACACGATAGAGGGAGAAAAACGACTGGTGAAGGGGGAGCAGGGCGACCTTCGAAAGTCGGATGGAGAGGGCGGCCGGAGTAGGGCGGCGGAGGCCGGAAGGAGAGGGCGGCAGGAGGAGAGAGAGGGCGAGCGGCGCTTGGGCGGGTGGCCCTATGGGGAACAGAGAGGAGTCGTGCGAGAGGGGGGAGCGATCTGGTGCGGGCAGGTGAGATTTTTTAGTTTTCTTTTAGTGGGCCCGAGGATAACTAATCCAATTAGAACGTCTCCACCGGGCTAGTTTTTTTAGCTGGGTTAGAGCAAACTAGCTCAAACTAACCCCTCTTGTTTCGATAATTTGAGGCTATTTTAACCCAAACTAGCTCTAACTCAGGGATCCAAACAAAGAGGAGTTTTACTGTACATGCTATAGTGTGGACCGTAGCACATTGTTTTTTATGGCCATATCACCACGTTGTTTTCTAATGCTAGTTCACTCGGCTACTGTGATCCGCACTGCTGGTTCACTGGGCTGCCGTGGTTCGCACTCCTCCGACCTGAGTAGTACTCCCTCCATTCCTAAATATAAGTCTTCGTAGATATTTCACAGTGGACCACATACGGATGTATATAGATGCATTTTATGTGTAGATTCACTCATTTTTCTCCGTATGTGGTCCATAGTGAAATCTCTCCAAAGACTTATATTTACGAACGGAGGGAGTAGTATAGTACTAGCATATACCGCATCATTCTTTGCTCCTTCTTACTACTCCGACATGTGGGAGAGCCAGCATCCGGGTCGACGTGTCATGCACATGATTAGAGCCCGGAACGGAAGGGGGACATCACCCTGGTCAGAGCGCCAGTAATTCATGACTATAGTGAGTGGTCATATCACATGTCTTTCTAGAAGTAATGCGCCATCAAATCGCACAGCCCCACTCGCTCACCCTCCTCGCCTCTCTGTCAAACCGCCTACCCGAAAACTGCCGCGCATACTGCCTGAGAAAAGCCCCGCCCTGAACTTTTAAATATGCGAAAATAGTTCGAGCTTGTTCGTTCTATATAAATATAGTACTTACTGTATGTTTATTCACTAGTAGTAAGTAGGAGTCGTAGAGTAGTCACCTTAAATAGAGAGTTTCTTTTCTTTAATGCCACGTACACAAATTAAAACGCTTGTTGTGGAGAGAAAAAAGATAATCACTCCACTATATATGGACGCAGGGGCCTGAGCACTTTCTTTACTAGGGTTGCTCTCTTCATTCTCTCATCCTCTCCAGATATAAACAAGATAGCGGTAGCGACATTTTCTCTCTGCTCACCGCTGGTCACAGATCCGACCGGATCCCTTCGGGCGGTGTGTGTAGAGGACTAAAAGGTGCATTGTTGCGCGGTCATCGCCGCCGAGGGAGGAAACCCACAGCTGCCGGAGGGGCCCGGCCTCTTCCCGTGCCGTTCACTCCGACACAGCACCGGATCGGGAGGTCCTTCGACCCTTCTTCCTCCCTGCCATATTGTCTGCAGATCCGACCTGCCGCCGCCAACATCCCGGCGACCCCCAGGAATAAGTTCTTCGAAAGCGGCCTTGCTCTACTGCCCCAGCTCCCCACGTGTCTGCATGTGCATCTTTTTCTACTCCCATCAGCTCTTCCAAAGCCACCTAAATTTTTAGTATTATTAGAGGTAAAGCTACTTCATGCATTCGAATCTAGGGCTTTGTTCAAACAACAAAGAAAGGGGGAAAGTTGTAGCATGAATCTAGGACTTGATCCAAAGAGGAAATAATATGGTGAAAGTAGTAGAGACTGGATACCCAACCGGTCCGGTGTCTTGGTTGAAAAGGGAAATAATGGGAAAATGCAGTACAAACTGGATAAGGAACAGATCTATTATTGGTTGAAAAAAGGATAGAAAGTGGCGGCTGGTGGACAAGTCAACAGAGTATGTCCATGATTAGATTCGCTGCCATCACATAGTAAAAGGTCTCTAGGATTAGATTTGCTGCCCTCACATTATAAAAGGTCTCAGGATTAGATTTGCTGCCCTCACATACTAAAAGGTCTCGGGATTAGATTTGTTGCGCTCACATAATAAAATGTCTCCAGGATTAGATTTGCTGCCCTCACACGGTAAAAGGTCTCCAGGATTAGATTTTCTGCCCTCACATAGTAAAAGGTCTCCAGGAATAGATTTGCTGCCCTCACATAGTACAAGGTCTCCAGGATTAGGTTTGCTGCCTTCACATAGCGAGAACAAGCTCGACATCACCACTTTATGCCTCCTTGTAGGTACATTATGCTGATGCGTCCACTGTCGCATGTCCTTATAACAACCTTTTGCTGTTGTTAATGTAAGGGCGCATGTAAAATGAAGCGATCACACTGTTACCTTAAGGACATGTCTGACCAGTGTTATTGTTAATCTAATGCCTCCAGTGATAAGATGCAATTAAACTGTGTTACAAATGGCACTCCTGCTATTTTCCCCAGTATGATAAGTAAGTTGCTCATTTACGCTGCTGAGTGTCCTGGTGTCCCCACGGTCCCATGCCCTTAAACCAACTCTTTAGCTGCTGTTGATTTACTGTGTCTAGTAAACAAGCAATGCCACCATTAAAGTAATCCCATATTTGAGGAATCTCATTGTTGATCATAATGGTTCTGGTAACATGAAGCATTGCTGACGTTTTAAAATTTGTACTGTCCTTGCGTGATTGCCATGAACATAATTAAGATGCTTTTTTTTCACTTTGTATATCTTTCGTATATTCTTATTGACCAGCAACTGTTTACTTTCTATCATTTTGTGTAGATAGGGATATCCATTTCACCTTGTTGCTATTGTGAACTTTTGGTGAACTGCACAAAACACTTTTTTTAGGAATGAGTGTCTTGTGCAGTTCAACTAAAATGTCACGTGGGCAACATCTCTCAATTTTGGTGGAACTGCACAAAATGGTGATTGGAGTTTCCAAAATCTCCGTCAAGTTCTGTTGGTAATCTCGTGCAACATTTTATTAGCCTTTGCAAGATGGAGCCGTCACTGTCACCACAATGGCACTTTATTTTAGTGGAACTGCACAAAAGGATAAGAAAATTATAGTTGCACCTTACATGAGCCGGACAACCAACCTTAATGTTCCTCAATTTTAGTGCAACTACTAAAGAAGAAGCTTCCAGCTCACAAGAGCAAGTACTTCTTGCTAGCTGAATGATGCAATTTTTGCTTCATTTCAGGCGAACTCCAGAAATGAATCATGGAACTCCAGGCAGACCCTATCCAAGTAGAGCTGGAGGTTGAGTTCAAGGAGGCCGCTATTAAAGCAAAATCATGCTCTCCTGTCTCCTTGTTTGTGCTGTGCAAACATGTTGTGCAAACATGAATACTCAACTACAGATGTTGTGACGGTCAAAAGCATTCGCCAAGTTCTTCGATTGTATGACATGGCTAGCCAAGATGGATTTAATCCCGATATTCACTTTATCAGAAGGCTCTAATGGGTTGGTTCTGAATCTTGCAAGCTGGGAATCAGTGAGATGTGTAGGCATCTTTGTTGTACTTATTATTTGAATCTTATTTGTTGATTCTGAATCTTGTAAGCTGGGAATCAATGAGATGTGCAGGCATCTTTGCTGTACTTATTATTTGGATCTTATTTGTTGGTTCTAAATCATGCAAGCTGGAAATCAATGAGATGTGTAGGCATCTTTGTTGTACTTATTATTTGGATCTTATGTGTTGGTTCTGAATCTTGCAAGCTGTGAAACACGGCATGATGATGCAGAGGACAACAACCATAACCAACAGTTAAACTTGGTAGTATTATCTTTGTGAAAGTGCCACAAATGTGATGATCGTGTGCGTCCTGAGAATAATCTATATCTATATCTATATACCTACACTAATTAGGGACTCCCTACAAATTACCACGTTAATTAGTAATTAGAAGCCATTAATCTGGTGGGATCGAATTATAACGGTGTAGATTCATCCTTACAATTCTGGGCAAAAAATAAAAAAATACCTCCAAAAACTAGCACATAATCCAGTCTCACGTATCTCTCTCCAACGACGAGAGTAAAAAAAATGCCACATATCTCACCCACGACCCAACTGTCTCCACCTTTCATGCAAGTGTCTCCATCTCAAAAAAAAAGTTTACGTATCTCTTCAAAAATCCTGGCGTGAAAAAGGAGAAATTCCCAACCACCAATTTAGTGGGTCCGAATTATAACGGCCAGTTATAATCTAACATTAATGAAAAAAAACGTGTAGCAATCTGATTAGACTCCATGTGCGTCATGTCTATCACGTTTTCTTTGTTGCCGAACAACAAAGCGTGGGGCACCAGAATCCCGAAAAAGTAGGATCGGCGATCAACGAAGCGACCGGGAGGCGACCGGGATCCCTTGCGCGCCGCCGGTGACGCCGCCGGTTCCCTCTCTCTCCGTCGGCTGCTCCGGCGGCGGGAGGGAGGGGGAACCCCGGGTCTGTTCGCTAGGTGGGTGTGTGGTAGGGTTAGGGTTGAGGGAGACGCTGCTGAGGCCGTTGCGGTGGTGTCGCGTCGGAATAAGTTTCTCCGGGCTCCATTCGCGGTCAGGCGAGGCTTTTGCCTTCGTCTAGGAGCCAGCGGTGTTGGGGATCCCCGGATCTCGTCGAGGTCGCGGGCTATGGTGGTTGGAGGTCCATCGGCACTCGCCGTTTGGATCCTCAGATGGGCGATGGATGCAGGGAGACGAAGACCTTTCTTCTTCCTTGTTGGTATGATTTGCTGCTGCTGTTCTCCTCCTTCCTCTGCGCTGATGATGGTGGGAGATCCTGCTTTGTCCGGGCGGATGGCCCTGCCGCGGTGCTGGACCGGTCGGATGACTCGAGTTCTCTTCCTTTCGGAAGGAACATTTTTCGCGGTACTCAAAGCCAAAGATGGCGACGGCTGTTGCAGGTGTGTTGGATTGATGTCCATGCCCTCTCAGCGCTGGTGTCAAGAAAGAAGGAAGCAGCGTGGCGGCAATTGTACCGTGGTCGAAGATGATGACCTGTTTGCGACTGGTTGTAGATCCTTCTGCTGCAGGGATTTTCTTGTGTTATGGTTGTCTTAGGGTACTCTAGGTGTTCATGGTCCTTTGTGTTTGCGTTTCAGTGTGCTTGTAAGAGTCAACTTCTTTGTACTGATTCGTAATTTGAATGAAGAATTTCTAAAAAAGAAGTTTTCTTTCTTGCCATCTCGAAAAATTAAAAGATTTCTTTCTTGCCAATCTAGCTTAACCAATCAACTGTCCGAGGTTTTACCCTAAGAAAAAACTGTCCCAGGTTTTCCCGCAGGAAAGAACTCCCCCGTAGCTAGCCAATCAACTATCCTAGCCTTCTGAACCCACGTCTATCTGGATCAATCTACGATCAATCAACTCTAGCTAGCCAATAACTGTCCCTGGCTTCTGAACACAAAATATCCCGCGTCCAATAGCCTCCTTTCCTTCGCCCTACCATGCTAGATCCACCATCACCCATGACGATAGCTCTTCCCGAACCCATCTACTGGATCGCCCTCCATGTCTTGCTCAGCTTCATTATTGCATCAACACAGGAAACGAAGGGAGACTAATACAAAAAATATGGTACGTTCCAACTCATCCTGTATATTCTCCTACCAAGATTCCAATCTATATTCCGTCCTGTACGTGCAACTATACAGCGGAAGAGTGCTGATGGGCGACAACAATTGGATGTAGATTGGGTGGCGGCCGACACTTTGTCATCTCCAAGTACTGACTTCTTTAGGATACTAAACTATCGGCCCTCACAGGAATATTGTCTCCTTACATATAGTGAAGAGAAAAGGGTTGATGTCGACTGAGGACTGTGGATACTGGCAGAGATGTCAAACCCATGGGAAAAAGATTTGTGTGGCCACTTGCCATTATACGTGCTGCACAATCAGTAGATCTTGAATAACACTATCACTGACTTGCAAGGATGAGATCGTCCTATAAATGTGCTATTCCTCCACACAATATTCACCTTATGTTTTCCCAGTACAAATCATTAGGTAATTTTCCTACAATTTCTTATTTCCTACTGTGACATGATTTTCCTACTATGTTTGACAAATTGTTCACTCCACGAAGATGTCAACTGTAATGGAGGTATTTTCCTCAGAATATCGGGTTTATTGTTCAATCAACCAGTAAAGATTTCATTATCAGTGTATCAGTATATGGTCACAGTTACAGTTGTGCTGCTTCTACCTGCACATAATAAGTTACGATATACCAATGCTCCCAAGTCATGTGTTCATAACTTCATATAGAAACGTACTTTTAGCTTTTCAAATTGAAGGTAATGTTCTCAATCAGACACCATTCGTGCTAGCCGATACTGTACTCGTCTTAACATCCTTCATTATGGCAGATTGCAGTTATGTACTACTTGATAAGTGTGTATCTAAATTCTTAAGAAAAAATACATCTCCTGATTGTTTGTTTTTAACATGGCTATCCTTTCTAGATGTGGTACTATGGCAATAGCTTTGAGGTCTGCCTTAAAACGTAGGGAATAATATTTAGGGTTCCAAATTCCAGGTGTCGGTCACACAAAGCAAATATAACAGAGAAAATGAGGGGCGGTCTCAATTGTTATTAGTGATAAATTACTTGCATGTTATAATTATCTCTCCTTGAATGGTGCGTCTGGCCTATACCGACATAGGTTTGCATGCACGCATAAATAGTACTACGCAATTTTTTAATAGTGCAGCTCTTCCTTGCACCGATTGATTTATTTTCTGTAACTCAGCAAATTGTTCAGATTGTGTCCTGTCATATATTTTCCTTTGTACATATATATTGCCTGCTAGATAATGGTAAAGAATCCTGAGCTATGTAGACCACCATCCAAGTGGTGGTCTTTGTTATTCATCTTCACTATTTGGGTGTTCGCATGCAGCCGCGGCAAACATGGCAGCAAACGAAACACTAAGGGCCGAACAAGCAAGTAATTTATATTTTTGTGAGTTCTTCATTTACCTAAGTCAGAGAAAAAAAAGGCAAAAGTCTGTGACATGAATTTTTTTAGGTATAAAGTTTGAGTTTGAGTTTTGGTCCGATAAAGTTTGAGTTTGGGTGACATCAGTATCTACATATTCTCTTGAAATTATTACATTCAGCTGATAAAAACGAAAAAATATCTAGCCATTTATCTGGTAAGACTTAGTTATGATGGTCTATTTCAAAATGTTATTTCTTGCATTACAACATATAAACAATGAAGATCAATTTGCATTCAGGTTAAAGTTAACATGTAGTATCTTAGGACAACTATTTCTTGCTCATAGACGAAGCTTACCATACCATTAATCGTATATGCACTAAAAATATAATGTATCCCTAATTTATTGTATGACAAAAATATACAACTGTAGTATATGTTTAGCCTCCTTGCTCAATATTAATGATTAGGCTCATTTGTTTTTACCAACAAGCCCGAGGGCTTTTAGTTCTTGATGAAAGATCTTTACATTGTTTATAAGCAACTGCATGACATATGTAGGGGCTTCATCAACCAGGTATTAAAATCTGAGTAAAACAAAAAATGAACTAGCTATTTGCTATGCTGCCCTCATTAGTAAGGAGACGATAGAAGATTTGTATTCCTAAACCGCTCCATCAGATGGGACCAAAGCATAAAATATTTTGAATGGTACACTTAATTACTGCATCTGTAAAGAAATATAAGAGCATTTAGAATACTAAGGTAGTGATCTAAACATTCTTATCTTCCTTTACGGAGGGAGTATATTGGAATCTTTTACATATATACAATCGATATGATGTGTTATCTCAGTTTGGGAAAAAGCTATCATCTACCTTTTACTATTAACAACTAAGTAATAATTATTTATTTATTCTAATGAACATTCAGAAGTAAATGTGTTCTTAACGAGTACTTCATCATCTTGTGACAAAACTTCTTCATCAACGTGTAACTAAATTTCATTATAGATCACATTTCACTGACAACACAACATTTTTTTGTTCATCCAACTATCATATTAATCTCCACAAAGACTAATATGGATTAGAATGGTTAATCTCACAAATGATCTTTTTGATATAACACACTATTTAATTATTATATTTTTAAGATAAACAAAAACTAGCACGTGCAAGCGCACGGGTTGACGACTAGTAATTCTAATTGTTGTGCATGTTGATCCTGTGGCACTAATAGACCGAGCGAATGCATTACTTGTTTTAAGTATAAATTTCTATTAAAGATAATTAAATTTAAGTAAAGTGACCACTAACTCCGGTTATTACAGTACCAATACAGACCCGCTCGTGAACCGACATGTGGCCGGAGTAGGTTTCTTAATGGAGACGTTTGAATGCGCCGAGGGTGCATCTTCTGCTGGGCGTGCAACGGACGAGGAAGGGGCAGTAACTGTTGTCGCCTGTACACACTCAGCTTACTGTTGAATCCAGTTCCCCAAGAGTTGCAAAACGAACTGTTGCCGCCGCCTACACACTCATTCACTCGAAGAGACTCCAACGGCGATTCGAGGGGTGAGCCTGCTGGATATGGACTTCAGGAAGGAGTTCCCCTTTGAGTTCGCCATTCAGTCCTATGGCTGTACCAAGTTGAATGTGATGTACACCAACAATACGGACTCGGTGAAGCTCTGCCTCGCCTCAATCCTATGGCTGCACCAGGTCCTGGAGCATTCGCCCGTTTCATCGGCAGCGCCGATTGCACCTTCGCTATGGTGGAGAGTAGGAAGAACGCGACGATTCGGCCATCTGGTGCAACAAGCTTGTCGACATCCAGAAGCAATACAAGATCATCAGCAACGGGCAGGAGAAGGACTCCGTGGTTGACATCGCTGAGACCATCATCAACCCCTGATACTCCAATATGAAAGAAGATGACCTGAACACGTGGGTGGTACCTCTGGATCTAGCCTACATAACCTACGCGGTGAAGGATGCATACGCATGCTACGACATGTACAGGCAGATCTTGGACATGAGGGCGTGTCTGCTTCCCGTAACCGACGAGTACACGGACAGCCGCACCAGCATGATCAAGCGTGCCAGGAAGGTCTAGATGTTGTACTTTATCTGTTTATAAGCACCTTTAGCATCTGAGTGTTTCATGCATTAGCCTATACGTCGTAATTATCTGTTTTGTCCGAAATATTTCTTTTAAGAACCCATTAACCTGATTGCTTTTTTAGTGGCTATTGGCTTATGTATGTAAACTAGTACACTTGTCCGTAAAAAAACTAGTTCACTCGGCTGCCGTGCTTTAATCTCCTTCATCCCAACATATTCCTCTCCTCAGGTGGACCCAGCAGGTCTTTGAATTTTCTGCCACTTTCTTTTTCGATGTAAACTGAGTTTTCTTCCAGTACTTTCCGCTAGAACCAACTCAACTGTCCCACGTCCAGCCTAAAAAATAATAATACCCCACGTACTATTAACTCATCAAATTAAAATGATATTTTATTTCGTAAGTTGAAAGTTCTTACAAAATAATTATTATTATTACTTGCCAAGTTAACTACTAGTGATTGCGTACAAAAACTTGCAAAGATTTTACTGACGTGCAATCATGTGTTTATGTTTTTATAACATTTTTCCGTCTAGCCTAACATGATATTTTCACCCAGCCCAGCAAGTCCGCGGATTTCGAGAAAATTGCACATGGGATTTAAACGGGCTGCATTGTTTCACCTAGCCCACCAAATGGACTAAAAAAACAAATGGACTGGCTGACATGTGGGCTAGTAGGTCGAAGCATAAGAAGGCGTTGGATTTACATCCAACGGCCGACATTCTTCTTCAATCTCTCGTCTTCTTCCCCAGTGCTGCCGGAACCGCCTTGTCGGTGTCAAAACCGGCAGATCTCGGGTAGGGGGTCCCGAACTGTGCGTCTAGGCGGATGGTAATAGGAGACAAGGGACACGATGTTTTTACCCAGGTTCGGGCCCTCTCGATGGAGGTAAAACCCTACTCCTGCTTGATTGATATTGATGATATGGGTAGTACAAGAGTGGATCTACCACGAGATCAAGGAGGCTAAACCCTAGAAGCTAGCCTATGGTATGATTGTTGTAATGGTTGTTCGTCCTATGGACTAAAACCCTCCGGTTTATATAGACACCGGAGAGGGCTAGGGTTACACAGAGTCGGTTACAATGGTAGGAGATCTACATATCCGTATTGCCAAGCTTGCTTTCCACGCCAAGGAAAGTCCCATCCGGACACGGGACGAAGTCTTCAATCTTGTATCTTCATAGTCTTGGAGTCCGGCCGATGATGATAGTCCAGCTATCCGGACACCCCCTAGTCGAGGACTCCCTCAGTAGCCCCTGAACCAGGTTTCAATGACGATGAGTCCGGCGCGCATATTGTTCGGCATTGAAAGGCGGATTCCTCCTCCGAATTAATTCATAGAAGATTGTGAACACCAGGATAGTGTCCGGCTCTGCAAAATAAATTCCGCATACTACCGTAGAGGGAATAATATGTACACAAGCTCAATCTGCTGACGTATCTTGTGGCGTGACGTCACACCACTGCCAAGCCTTCACTTGAATCGTTTTTACTATACCACCTCGGCGCGTTTAGCGAAGCGGTTTCCTTGGCACGTCTTGTCGAAGCAGAGATCGTGTTGCCCTTATTCCGGGATTCCCATCAATACAGACATGGGTAACCCAACCGCGCCATTGATTGTGGCACTTGGGAGATAGGTGAGTTTTACCAGGCCGGTGGGGACGCATAGTCTTCGTCCGCCCATATATAAGGGGATAAGGATCCACCCTTTTTACCTACGCCTTCTTCCTCCTTTGCCTATCCATGTCCACGCACTCGAGCTCCAGCGCCCAAGTCCGCACACCTCGCCTCAACCTTCTCCAGCCATGTCCGGAGTGGGAGGTAAGTGGATGGCCTCCTCCGTTACGGAGGGGCACATCGAAAAACTGCGCGGCGCCGGATACTTGTCCAGCGACATCGCGCACCGGCTGCCTGACGAGGGGCAGCTCATCCCCACGCCCAGGCCCCATGAGAGGGTTGGTTTTCTTTCCCACTTCCTCCGCGGACTGGGCTTCCCACTTCATCCCTTCGTCCGGGGGCTCATGTACTACTACGGCCTGGACTTCCACGATCTGGCGCCAAACTTCATCCTCAACATCTCGGCGTTTATCGTCGTGTGCGAGGCCTTCCTATGCATCCAGCCCCACTTCGGCTTGTGGCTAAAGACCTTCAATGTCAAGCCGAAGGTTGTGAAGGGCAACCAAGAGGAGTGCAGAGGCGCCATGGTGGGCAAAATGACCAACGTCACTTGGCTCGAGGGCGCCTTCGTGGAAACCATCAAAGGGTGGCAATCGGGGTGGTTCTACATCACCGAGCCGCGTGACCCTAAATGGGTAGCGGCCCCCGATTTCAGATCTGGTACCCCCATGCAGCTCACCTCCTGGAAAGAGAAGGGCTTGCTATGGGGCAGTTCGGAGGAGCTGACCAGACTCCAGTCCTGTCTCCAGACCCTGGTGAACAAGAAACTTAAGCTTGTCAACGTGATCCAGGTCATGCTCGTCCGCCGGATTCTCCCCTGCCAACAACGGGCTTTCAATTTGTGGGAGTTTGATCCGGCATAGCACCGGACCCTTAGCGGGCTCTTTGACACAACGTACGAAGCTGCCTGGAGGTTGCTGTTCAAGGGGGGAGAAGCCCCCGCATCCGCAACTGAAGATCGGGGATTCAGCACGCAGCGCCCGGCCGGCGCGGTAAGATATGTTATCCTTTATGGGACATTCATTTCTTTCATAGTTTGACTCTATGTGGGATCTAAAACTCCCCATGCCTGGCAGAGGACGTCCGGACAGGTTAACTGTCCGACTCCCCTCCTCGAAGACCCGACGGATTCCCGTTTGACAGGGCTGCTAGTCCCGGCACTTTATGTGGTGCCGGAGAAGAAGGCCAAGAAGAAGGCCACGGGAACCCGAAGAAGTTCCCGGCGCCAGGTGGTATCAGACTCGTCGTCCGATGGCTCCGAGGCGGACTCCTCCCCCGAAGACGAGGGGGAGAAAGAGGCCTCTCCCCAAGAATGGGGAGAGAAGAAAAGGAAGGCTTCCCCAACGGGGGAGGCCGAAGGGTCCAAGAAGGGAAGGACCCTTCCTCCGGACTGCTCTGCCAATGCCGGTGACGGCGACGGGGAGTGGCCCCCAAGGGCCAAGCCCCCGGAAAGATCGTAAGTATCCGGATTCCTGAATGATTTATAATTTCCCTTTGTGCCACGTAGTGTCCTTCTAATGCCGCATAATACCTGTAGTCCGGCCAAGGATGATCTTCCCGCTTCATCAAGCGGGTCCTTGGCTCCGTTGGATGTGGATTCCCTTCCGACCGCCTTGACTCCCCTTGACGCTGACGACGACGAGGTGGGATCCCAGGAGGGGACCCATCAGGAGGAGGAGGCTCCAGAGGCGCCGCAAGGCAGCCTCCCGGACTTTGCACCGGACTCCGCCCCGGAACCAGCAGTGGTTCTGGAGTCCGGCAGGCGGCCCCTTCGTAAGAAGGGCAAGACCGTGACACCGGAGGCCTCCGTCCAGCCGGAGGCGCCGGACAACTTGTTGGAGGCGCTCAACGGCGCTTCCATCGAGGAAGAACACCGCACTATAATGAGTGCGGTGATTCAGAAGGTTCAGCTCGCCAAGAGCGGGCTGACCGAAGCCTACAGCAGCCTTCTAACGGGCTTTGAGGTACGAAATTTAAAATATGTAATGTAATACCGCATAGACAGTAGCCCCCGATGCTCGGTTTGGTGTTCGGAAAGAAAAGCCGGACTGAGGATCTAAAAAGATATACGCAGGAGGTCTAAAAAATATGTCAATATGGGATTGCAGGCTGCGCTGCTGACCTCTGCCGCATTGCGGAGGTCGATGCTTTAAAGCAGAACCTCGAGCGGTCCGAGAGCAAGCTCGGCCGTGCCAAGAAGCAACTCGGGGACAAGGAAGGTGAGTAACACCATATTGAATTTGTACCTTATAGAAAAGGATTTTGGTTGCAAGAAAAATAACAAGGATAATGTGGGTACTCCAGGGGCCACGAACGAGGTGGCGACCCTGAAGGAGGCGGTGTCTGCGGCCGAACGCAATGCGGCCGCGGAGCGAGTCGAGCGGGAGAAGCAGGAGGTGAGGGTGGCGGAGGTGCAGCAAGAGCTCCAGGCTCTCATGGAAAAACATGAGGGTTTGGAGCACGACTCGAGGACTCGAGAATCCGAACTTGCATCGGCCCTTGAGGGCGCAAAAGCCGCCAAGGCCGAAGCCCACAATGCCCTCCAGGAGGTCAAAGATTTGAAGAAAATAGCAGCGGGTAAGGCTTTTTTCATGCAAAGCAAGCATGTGAAAGTGAATTACCTGTCACTTACCCGAATTTGGAGCTCTCCAGGAGCGTTTGCATATCTGCCTCGCAGCGTGTTTGATGCTGCCGCATTCTATCGGGCCGAGGAGGGGAGCTCGACGGAGAAAGTCTTCTGGCCTCAATATGCTGAGGCCGGACATCCGGTGCCCCTTAGCGACCAGCTGAAGCAGCTGGTCGAGCTCCACAAGGTAGCCGAACAGGCCATGAAGGGCCTCATAGTTCGGCTGTGGCCTCAGGAAGCCACGCTTGGGAGCTACTTCGGCCTGGTGCGGCGGCTGGTGGATGCATGTCCCTGGGTGGAAGTCGTCAAGCGCTCTACCTGCATTGAAGGTGCCCGTCGGGCCCTTCCCGTGCAAAAGTGCACTGGGGCAGGCTAGATGCTGAGAAGCTTCTCACGGACGCGCCGCCGACGGGCAAGGAGTATCGCACGCCCGAAATGTATTATAAGAGTGTCCTGAAGGGTGCCCGCAAGATTGCGGATGAGTGCTCCAAAGATGTAATATTTGAGTAGACTCGCAATGAATTATCCTGTGCGCTGAAAACTTTACTCATATGCGCTAAGCAACGCTTATTAATTTAAAATATTACCTTCTGTGCGGCCGTTTATAAAATCTGAGAGATGGCAAGTCGTCGGCTTCAGCCCCGCCACGAGTGCTGGGGTGTTCGGTATAAACTTGAGCGCTCTTGTTCCCATTTTTGGGTCCATCTAGGGAGGCGCTCAACACGACGAACAAGGCAACCAGACTTATAGTGCTTCAACACTCTCACTTAGCCATAGAATTCTATAATTTTAAATTTCGGCGAAGCCCCTAGTATTCGGAAGACAGAGGTCGGGGCGCTATCCACGCCTGGGCCGGACAAAACCGGTTCCTCGCTCTAAGCGGCATAAGTCTTTAGGGACTCGAAAAGACCTCTCGGACAGCGACCAGCTCTAGCCTTATCAATGATGGTCAGTTTTAGCTTTCTCCACTAAGGTGCTCGCCCAGCTCAACCGGGGCGCAATCGCAGTGGTTCTCCCAGTGCTACCTTAGCCGATAAAACGGAACGTAAGTTACCAAAACATGGGAGCCGGGCAAACCCAACTATTGACCCAAGACATGATTCGGAGCCGATGCATATAATGCTATAAGTTCGGGGTACCGCACTTGGGAAAGTGTTCAGACTTATCACACCATAATGCGGGGAACTTAAGCCCCTGGTGTATTCGGCCGTACCAAAGTGTACGGATGCAGGATGTCGTAAATGAACAAATATATATAAGAAAAAGGAAATGCGGCTATAAGCAAGAAGCGATGCATTCTTTATTCAGAAATGCTGCCATGAATGCATAGCAATACAAATAGTGCGGTAAGCAACGGATTGGACTATTTAAACATGTCCCCCTCCAGGGGTAGGCTGCGGAATGGTGTATTAAACAGATTTAATGCTTGTAATGGAGACAACCTATTGATTCATCGTAGCCTTTCTCCTTCCCTGGCTGTTGCATCGTGAGTTCAATAGGTCTACTGCCAGACAAGGCCTCTGGTGAACGGAGTCCTATGGATAATAAAAAGAAAAAAGAAAAAGAGCGACACACTTGGGAGCCCCTGGTGTGGTTGAGCCGCACTCTGGGCCTGTCGTGGTCGTGCCCCTCCCCCTACGCCCATGGTATCTCCAGAGCGTAATGATGTACGCGAAGGGCTGGGGTTGGGGCCGCATTGCTACGCGTGCTCGGAACATGCCAGGTGGTCTTGATGTATGTTACTCCGGGCGCGCTTGGCCATGTCTGGTCGGTTAACGGCCGGACTTGAGAATTGCCTTAAGAGGCTGCTCTGTACTTCTGTCGCGAGAGCCGCTGTATGTTCCTCCGTTCGGAGGGAGCGTTCCGTGTTTATGTTGACCGTGATGACTCGTCGAGGGCCTGGCATCTTGAGCTTGAGGTATGCGTAATGCGGCACCGCGTTGTACTTTGCAAACGCGGTCCGTCCGAGAAGAGCATGATAGCCGCTGCGGAAAGGGACTATATCGAAGATTAACTCCTCGCTTCGGAAGTTATCCGGGGATCCGAAGACCACTTCCAATGTAATCGAGCCTGTACAATTGGCCTCTACACCTGGTATGACGCCTTTGAAGGTCGTCTTTGTAGGTTTAATCCTTGAGGGGTCTATGCCCATCTTGCGCACTGTGTCCTGATAAAGCAGGTTCAGGCTGCTGCTGCCGTCCATCAGGACTCTGGTGAGGTGAAATCCATCGACGATTGGGTCTAAAACCAATGCGGCGAATCCGCCATGGCGGATACTGGTGGGGTGGTCCCTTCGATCAAAAGTGATGGGGCAAGAGGACCATGGATTGAACTTCGGGGCGATGGGCTCCATCGCATATACATCCCTAAGTGCACGCTTCCGCTCCCTCTTGGGTATATGGGTTGCGTATATCATGTTTACCGTCCGCACTTGTGGGGGGAAACCCTTCTGTCCTCTACTGTTCGGCGGCCGGGTCTCTTCCTCGTCATCGTTATGCAGCCCCTTGTCGTTGCTTTCGACAATTAACTTGCCTGCCTGCTTGAATACCCAACAATCCATGTTATTGTGATTAGCTTGCTTTTCAGGGGTGCCATGTATCTGGCAAGAGCGGTCGAGTACTCGGTCCAAATTGGACGGACCCGGAGTGGTTCTTTTGAATGGCTTCTTCCGCTGACCGGGTTTAGAGCCTCTGAATCCGGCGTTGACTGTCGTATCCTCAGTGTTATCGCCGTTAACGCGGCGTTTGTTTTTGTTTCGACGTGACCTGCCATTGCGGTCCTTAGTATCCGGACTGTTAGCATTTTTGCTGAGGTTGTTACTGCGGGCTAGCCAGCTGTCCTCCCCGCACAGAAGCAGATCATTAGTGATGTGAGAGCTGCCATGGATTTCGGCTTTTCCTGTCCTAGGTGCCGGGCCAACCACTCGTCGCGGATGTTGTGTTTGAAGGCTGCGAGGGCCTCTGCATCAGGACAGTCGATGATTTGATTTTTCTTTGTTAGGAACCGTGTCCAGAATTGTCTGGCCGATTCGTCTGGCTGCTGAATTATGTGGCTTAGGTCATCGGCGTCTGGTGGTCGCACATATGTGCCTTGGAAGTTGTCAAGGAATACGGCTTCCAGGTCCTCCCAACACCCAATTGACTCTGCTGGCAAGCTGGTAAGCCAATGCCGAGCTGGTCCTTTAAGCTTGAGTGGGAGATATTTGATGGCGTGTAGATCGTCACCACGGGCCATATGGATATGAAGGAGATAGTCTTCGATCCAAACCGCGGGGTCCGTTGTGCCATTGTAGGATTCAATGTTTACGGGTTTAAACCCTTCAGGGATTTGATGATCCATTACTTCATCTGTGAAGCATAGTGGGTGTGCGGCGCCTCTATACTGGGCAATATCACGACGCAGCTCAAGAGAGCTTTGTCTACTGTGTTCGGCCCGACCGGAGTTGTTGTATCCGGCACGACGGTAGTCGTCGCGCATCATGGGGCGCCCACGTGATCCGTAGATCGATCTTGATTGTCTTGCCTTGTCCTCCAATATGTCTCGCAAGTCCGGCGCATTCCCCCGTGGCTTCGCACTTTTCGAGCGGTGCTGGGGTACGGTTCTGGTGGAGGTCCTAGATGCCTCTTTGTCGCGGCCACGAGGTGGTCGGTCTGCCGTATTGTGCGCTGGTGATGAGGGTTTATACTCCTCCTCCTCTAATTGGGGGAGCAACTTGCGTTTTGGGTAGCTTTTGGAGGGGCGTTCGAGTTCATGCTCTTCGGCCGTGAGGACTTCGGTCCATCTGTCGGCCAGCAGGTCTTGATCAGCTCTGAGCTGTTGCTGCTTTTTCTTTAGGCTGTTTGCCGTGGCCATAAGCCTGCGTTTAAAACGCTCTTGTTCGACGGGATCATCGGGCACGACAAATTCGTCGTCGTTGAGGCTTGCCTCGTCTCCGGAGGGAGGCATGTAATTGTCATCCTCGACCTCTTCGTCTGCCGCTCTCTCGTCAGGGCTGGCTTCTGCGTCCTCCTGCGCTGAATCTGGCTAGAGGGGGTTGTCGTCGGCACTCTTTGGGGTGTTATTGTCTCCGGTGCCGGAATCTGCATTCTTGCTGTGGCGGGATTTAGAGCGGCGTCGCTGACGTCAGCGCTTGGGCTGTTTCTTGGGGGAATCTGCCTCCGCTGCTTCTTCGCCGTTCCCATCCTTTGGGATGTCCACCATGTATATGTCGTATGACGAGGTGGTCTTCCAGTGCGCCGTAGTCGCTGGTTCTTGGTCGTCTCCGGCATCGTTGTCCATACCGTCGATGTCTTCGGAGTCGTAGTCTAGCATGTCGGTTAGATCGTCGACAGTGGCTACAAAGTGGGTGGTGGGTGGGTTTTGAATTTCTTCATCATCCACATCCCAACTGTCCTGACCGCAATCCGGCCAGGGCTCTCCTGATAACGAGAGATGCTTTAGCGAATTCAGGATGTCGCCAAAGGGTGAGTGCTGAAAGATGTCCGCGGCGGTGAACTCCATGATCGGCGCCCAATCGGATTCGATTGGTAGGGGCGCAGGAGGTTCGGAGTCCGGCGAGGAGTCCGGCACCTCAGAGTCACGAGCTTTACGAGGGACAAGGTCAGTATTCGGCTCCAACGCCATAGAGATTGCAGCTCCCGAGGCGGTGTCCAGCCACCTGTCCTCGATCTGCGGGGTCGGCTCCGAACTAGGTGTCGGAGCGGACTCATGTGCGGCCTCCAGGGCACTGTCCGGCGGGAGAGCTAAATCATGCTCATCATGACAGTGCGGCGCGCTCGGCTGTGGCTCGAATCCATCGAAGATCAAGTCTCCACGGATGTCAGCCGCGAAGTTTAGGCTTCCAAATCTGACTTGACGGCCAGGGGCGTAGCTTTCGATCTGCTCCAGATGGCCAAGCGAATTGGCCCGCAGTGCAAAGCCGCCGAACACGAAGATCTGTCCTGGCAGAAAAGTCTCACC
This sequence comes from Triticum dicoccoides, assembly GCF_002162155.2. Classification (NCBI taxonomy): domain Eukaryota; kingdom Viridiplantae; phylum Streptophyta; class Magnoliopsida; order Poales; family Poaceae; genus Triticum; species Triticum dicoccoides. Next base: position 283,901 of record NC_041391.1, on the reverse strand, counting down.
CTGGAATGCGTGGTTGTTAATGATTGAAGGAGCCATCAAGCCTATTGGTGACGACACAGAGGAACTCTTAATGAAAGCACCAATGTCGGTGTCAAAACCGGCGGATCTCGGGTAGGGGGTCCCGAACTGTGCGTCTAGGCGGATGGTAACAGGAGACAAGGGACACGATGTTTTTACCCAGGTTCGGGCCCTCTCGATGGAGGTAAAACTCTACTCCTTCTTGATTGATATTGATGATATGGGTAGTACAAGAGTGGATCTACCACGAGATCAAGGAGGCTAAACCCTAGAAGCTAGCCTATGGTATGATTGTTGTAATGGTTGTTCGTCCTATGGACTAAAACCCTCTGGTTTATATAGACACCAGAGAGGGCTAGGGTTGCACAGAGTCGGTTACAATGGTAGGAGATCTACATATCCGTATTGCCAAGCTTGCCTTCCACGCCAAGGAAAGTCCCATCCGGACACGGGATGAAGTCTTCAATCTTGTATCTTCATAGTCTTGGAGTCCGACCGATGATGATAGTCCGGCTATCCGGACACCCCCTAGTCTAGGACTCCCTCACGCCTGCTCCAGCCTTCGGCGTCCAGCGGTGTTGTTTTGCGCTCCTTAACGAAACACTACCCCACCGACGGCCAGGCCATCCCTCCACTCCGCACCTCCTGTTATTCTCTGCCGAGTGTAGGCCCACCCCACACCCGAACCAGTCAAGTTTCCCACTCCTCTCCGTCTGCGACTCCACTGCCGCGTCTTCCCCATCTCCAGGTCGTTCCAGTCTGGGGCCTCGCCATCGTCCACTGCCTCGGTGCGCTCGGCACGGTATGGTCAACATACGAGAGTCATCGGAAGAGGACTGTACGTGGAGAGCCTGACGGCTGGGACCCATGAGGTCCATGGTCGCACGCAAGGAATGTTCCTCCTTATTACGCGCTGTACGTGCACTGTACATGGGAAGGGCTTCTGTATTTCATGAAAAAAACGTCCCCCATGCTGACTGGTCTGACCCACCATCTATATCTTTGCACGCAAGGAAGCGCCTCCTTATTACGCACCAAAATATGAATACCCCCTGCTAGCTGGGAACCACCATAGTGGGTGGCTGACTTGTGGGCCTACTAAGTTGACGAGGACGGAGGGCTTTGTGAACTTAGTCAATATGAACGATTCTAGCTCCAGTGACCATACGATGTCCATCCAATGGCCATAGTGCTTCTTTAACCTCTGGTCTTCTTGCTCCAGCCGCCCAAAGCAGCGCCGGTCGTGCCGCGTGCTCCTGCCTCTCGTGGCCAGCTATGATGCCGCGGAGGCCTCACCGCCCCCTACTACTCCCACCGCTGGCCCAGGGTATCCCTCTACTCACCCACACCCCCTGTAATTCTGCGGCGACGGCAGCCTCACGTCGCAGCCGAACCAATGAACCATCGTACTCCTCTCCTCGTGGGCATTCACTGCGGCGTCTTCCCCGGCTCCACGTCGTCCCCTTCCTAGGCCTCGCCGTCGTCCACCGCCTTGGTGCTCTCGGTGCGGCGTGGTCAATGTGGTCAACGACCGACTTCCATCGGAAGAGTACTGTCGGTGTCAAAACCAGCGAATCTCGGGTAGGGAGTCCCGAACTGTGCGTGCTAGGCGGATGGTAACAAGAGACAAGGGACACGATGTTTTTACCCAGGTTCGGGCCCTCTCGATGGAGGTAAAACCCTACTCCTGCTTGATTGATATTGATGATATGGGTAGTACAAGAGTGGATCTACCACGAGATCAAGGAGGCTAAACCCTAGAAGCTAGCCTATGGTATTATTGTTGTTATGATTGTTTTCCTACGGACTAAAACCCTCTGGTTTATATAGACACCGGAGAGGGCTAGGGTTACACAGAGTCGGTTACAATGGTAGGAGATCTACATATCCGTATTGCCAAGCTTGCCTTCCACGCCAAGGAAAGTCCCATCCGGACACAGGACGAAGTCTTCAATCTTTTATCTTCATAGTCTTGGAGTCCGGCCGATAATGATAGTTCGGCTATCCGGACACCCCCTAGTCCAGGACTCCCTCAGTAGCCCCTGAACTAGGATTCAATGATGATGAGTCCGGCATGCATATTGTCTTCGGCATTGCAAGGCGGGTTCCTCCTCCGAATAATTCATAGAAGATTGTGAACACCAGGATAGTGTCCGGCTCTGCAAAATAAATTCCACGTACCACCGTAGAGAGAATAATATTCACAGAAACTCAATCTGCTGACGTATTTTGTGGCATGACGTCACACCACTACCAAGCCTTTACTCGAATCGTTTTTATTATACCACCTCAGCGCGTTTAGCGAAGCGGTTTCCTTGGCACGTCTTGTCGAAGCAGAGATCGTGTTCCCCTTATTCCGGGATTCCCATCAATATGGACGTGGGTAACCCAACTGCGCTCGTTGCCACGCCCCCGCCATCAAAGGCGAGTTCCAAACGGTAACGGGACGGCTCTTGGTATTCTCCCTCTTTATAATGAGACCAAGGCTCGTTTCTTTTCTTCAATCCTCAATCGAATCTACCCCTCGCTCCAAGTTCCAGCACTCAGGGCTCCTGATTCGAGCGCTTCGGACCTTTGACAATGTCCGGCTCCGACCTACAGGGCCGGTGGATGCCCTCCTCCGTCACGGAAGAGGACGTGCTAAAGTTGAGAGCGTCGTGTTCGTGTCCCACCTCTGTCGGGGTTTAGGCTTCCCGATGGATCCCTTCATGAGGGGGATCATGTTTTACTATGGGTTGGAATTCCATGACTTGACTCCGGAGTCCATCCTCCATATCTCATCATTTATTGTCGTCTGTGAGGCCTTCCTCTGCACCACCCCTCACTTTGGTTTGTGGCTCAAAACCTTCAAAATGGAGCCGAAGATGATCGAGGGGCGTCAAGCAGAGTGCGGCGGGGCGACTGTAAGCAAGAGGGCCGATGCTCCATGGCCCGAGGGCTCTTTCCAAGAGGTGCTCGGTTTGTGGCAGCAGGAATGGTTCTATATTACCGCTCCCAGGGGCAGCAGGTAGAAGCCGCCGCCCGTCTTTCGCTCGGGCCCTCCACCACGACTGATGTCATGGATCAATAAAGGGCCCAATTGCATGGCCGGATTCGAGACCTCCAAGAGAGGGAGATCAATCTGGTCGTAGTGATGGAGGTTATGCTGATTTGGCATCTTCTGCCCTGCAAACTTTGCCCCCTCCGCCTATGGGAATTCAATCCGGAGGGACCACGAGCTCTCCAACTCTTCATGGGTACGACAGCCGTGGAGATGTACAAGCTGTTCTTCGGATCACAAGAATTGTGTCCGGACTTGACCGAGGACGCCGACCTAAGCTGCAATCGCCCGGATACTCAAGTAAGTAACCCTGCGTCCAGACATATCGTCTATTTGTTTATCATGGATTTGCCTTTTAACCGGCTATCCCCTGGACAGGAGTGGATAGCGCAAGCAAAACAGATACGGTGTCCGGCCCCCCTCCCAAAGACCACACTGGATCCGGTGTTGGTCAAGATGCTGGAGGTTGCGCCTTCGGATGAGGGCGAGGGGGAAAACAGAGAAACTACCGCCTACACTGAGGAGGATTTCAAGAAAGGGGGGATCGAGAATCCCCCCTTACAGGGGGAGAAGAGGACCGCTTCCAAAGATCCGGAGGCCAATGCCGAGCTGGCCCCTTGAGCTTGAGGGGTAGGTATTTTATGGAATGGAGATCGTCTCCTCTAGCCATATGTATGTGTAGGATGTAATCCTCAATCCAGACTCCGGGGTCTGTTGTTCCGTCGTATGCCTCTATGTTTACGGGCTTAAAACCTGCTGGAAATTCATGATCCAGTACCTCATCGGTGAAACATAGTGGGTGTGCGGCGCCCCTGTATTTTGGTGTGTCGTTATCTTCGAACACTCGGCGTGTTGTGTTGCTTCCTGGAGCCCTCTTTTTTGGCCCATAAATGGACCTGACCGGGCCATCATTTTTGCGAGGATCTTTTTGTGTATCATGTGCCGGTTTGTGTGCGGCGCCGCTTGCCGTTCTTAGCCTGTCATCTGGTCGTCTATCCGGCCAGGAAGCCTCTTTGCTTTTTGATTGTGGTGGATCTACGGCGTCCTCGTCGAATTCGGGCAACAGCTTGCACTTCGGGTACCTCTTTGCTTGGTGACTATTGCCGTATTTGTCTGCCGTCTTGAGTACTTTGCTCCATCTCATTCTGAGTACGTCTTCCGCTGTTTTGAGCTTCCGTTTCTGCTTCTTCAAACTTCTTGAAGTGGCGACGAGCCTTTTGTGAAGGTTCTTATGCTCCGGTGATGTGTCCGGCGTGAGATCGTCTGGACTTTTGTTCTCGCCAGGGATGGGTTGCTTGTCCAATTCATCCTGTTCGGATGGTTGCTTGGTTGCATGTTCGTCGTCCACTGGTTCGCCCTGCTCTATGGCTGGGTCATTATGGGTGCTATTGTTATCGAGCCGGGACTTCGGGCGGCGCTTGCGTCGCCGTTTTGGTTGTTTTTCGGGGGAATTATCCTTCGCCGTGTCCCATTGTTCCTCGTTATCGCTTCCTTTTCGTGTATCCACCATGTATATGTCATGAGTTGAGGTGGCTTTCCAGTGCCCCGTAGGCGCTGGTTCTTGGTCGTCTCCGGCATCGTCGTCCATACCGTCGATGTCTTCGGAGTCGTAGTCTAGCATGTCGGTTAGATCGTCGACAGTGGCTACAAAGTGGGTGGTGGGTGGGCTTTGAATTTCTTCATCGTCCGCGTCCCAACCATCCTGACCACAGTTCGGCCAAGGCTCTCCTGAGAGCGAGAGATACTTTATTGAATTCAGGATGTCGCCAAAAGGTGAGTGTTGAGAGATGTCTGCGGCGGTGAACTCCATGATCGGCGCCCAATGAAATTCGATTGGATAGAGCAGGGGAAAAAATCTTCGCCGGAGGGTCCTGCGCCAGGAGAAGCCCCGGCCGCACTATCTCCCTAGAGGAATCAGCCCTCCAGCGAGCTTGTAGTTCAGATCTCCGCCCTTCTCAGCTGAGCTCATCTTCGGGGGACCTTCATCCGGAGATGATGGAGAGCGAGACGCCTCCATCTGCCGCACCGTCAGGCGGGGCAGACGACCCTGAGGTATCGTCACAGAGGGTCTCCCCGAGTCCTCCGGGGCTGGAGAATTCGGCACCAACTGGTGTACGGCCGGCGGAGCTGAAGGATCTGCTCGAGAGGGCGTCTATCTCAGAAGATCACCGTGCATTGATGAGTACGATGATTGAAATAATTTCATCCGCTGAGGGCGGGTTGCATGATGCCCTCAGAAGTTTACTGGCGGGTTTTGAGGTACGTAAAAATGACATACCTTTTGACAGTTTTGCACATAGAGTGCGCCCTATATAGATAGTAGCCCCTGAGACTCGGTATGTTGACGAAAGCGACAGCGTGCCGAGGATCATAATCTCAGTTATTAATTCTCGCCTTTCCTATGCAGGTGGCGGATCATCCGGTGGCCAGCCGGACTGATAGAGTTGCCGAGCTAAAGCGGCAACTCGACGTTGTGGATGCGGAAATCGCGCTGGTCAATAAACGACTTGACGAGTCGCAAGGTAGTTGTTTCTCCGTGGTCACCTAGTAAGGGAGCTGATGCCTACTCCTTACAACATGTATGCTTAATGCAGATGGTGATGCTGCTGTGGAGGACCTTCGGGCAGAGCTTGCTCGAGCCAAGGAGCAGGCCAGAAGGAGTGATGCGGCTGCCTCGAAGGCAGCCGAAGAGCTAAAAGCCGAAAAGGCTGCTCACTGCCGAAGCAGGGAGGATATGGCCGGAATGGCCGTGAAGCTGAAAGATGTTACCGACCGCTATGAGGTTCTTGAAAAGGAACGCCGAGCGGAGCAAGAGGACCTGAAGAAGGCCAGCGCCGAAGCCAAGGATGCCCGTTCTGCAATGAGGGCTATAAAGGAGGAGCTGCGTCAGGCCGGAGACATTGCGGCTGTAAAGCCCTTTCTGCTGCGCAGGAAATTCACAGATCAGAAGTATGCTCAGGTGGGCCATCTGTCAGATGGGGAGGATCCTTATCTGGATTTGGCGGCGAGTGCGGCGGATGCAGTTGTGCACTTCCGAAGCCAAAAGGATCACGAGATGGAAGAGCTTTTTGGTCTCAATTACACAGTCCGGAGCGTTCACTTCCGTTGACCGATCGGTTGGCTGAGTGGGCTGAGCTGAAAAGATTGTCCGGATTTTCCATGACGGATGTAGTGGCTCATCTGTGGCCGGATAGGATCAAGCCGACGAGTTATTTTGGCTTATTGCAGTAATTCCTTGGGGCGGTGCCGCATATCAAGGCGATGAAGCGGTCGGCATGCATAGAGGGTGCACGGATGGCTCTCGCCCGTGGTAAGACGTACTGGGCGGAGATGGATGCCACCGATGTTGCATCCCGGGGTCCGGACGAGAGCCGGTTACCCGCCGAGCACTATTTTGGGGAAGTCTTGCAGGGCGCTCATTTAATAGAGTCGCAGTGCTCGAAAAATGTTATGTTCAAATGACATGTATGATTTGTAGAACCATATAATATAAGTGCTTTTTATACTTGTGCGTTCAAGTATTGAAATGTCTCCTATGCGGCCGTTAATGTATACGTGTGTATAACCTGAAAGATGGTAGTCTTCGGCTTCACCCCCCACGCACATGGTGCGAGTGTGTTTGCAAAATAGCGCATTTTCACACTTAATCCAACGTCTTGGTCCTATGAAGGAGGTGGTAGCGTAGCAAACTAGGCAACCGGACTATAATGCTTTGTCACTTTCACTTAGCCATAGGAGTTCGAAGGTGGGGCTACGATATAGCCCCTAGGGGCACCGCACTCTCCGAATTCGGGGAGAGTATGTGCCTGACCGGGAAACGGTCCTTCGTCAAAGCAGAGGAATTCTAGACATTCCGGTAGTCGATCGAGTGGTTGACCAGTCTCTCGCTATATCATGACAGTAAGTTTTCGGCTTTCTCTATTGAGGCGCTCGCCCGGCCGAACCGGGGCACAATCGCAGTAGTTCTCCTGGTGCCGCATTAGCCGATGATACAGAACGTAAGGCAGCAAAACACAGGAGCTGGGCAAACCCAACATTTGACCAAAGACATGATTCGGAGCTGATGCATGTAAGGCCTAACTCGAGACGCCGAACACTCCATGAGGTATTCGATCTTTATAAAAACGGGCAGAACGATGCCCTAAGCCCCTAGTGTCCGGGTACGCGCGAAATCTTCTGACGCGGCCGATGCCAAAATGCCAGCCTCCTCCTCGGTTGTGAGAAGAAACCGGGGGATGTGTGTCAACAAGAGACAGTAAAAAAGGTTTACGTAGGGTCTTAATCTGAAAAGAATCTTTGCAACGGGTCCCTACTGCACGTCTGCGCCTGTGTCTCCGTTGCGCCGTATCCCGGACGGGTGTGGCACGTTGTTCGTCTGTAAAAGAGAAGAACTTGGGTTGGAAAAAGTATCGTGCAAAAAATGTTTTTAAAACAGAGTATGAAAAAATGAATGAAGATGAGCTTTTGTTGGCTCTCATTGTTCATGCTTATAGCCCCTTGTAAGGGGGGATGTGGCTAGGAAGCCCCTGGTTTATTTATGCCGGACTCGCCTAGCCGTGTCCGGGGTCTTGAACGACCTTTTAAAGAGATGATGCCGCGTGGACCGGGCATTTTAAGTGTAAGAGACGCGTGATGCGGTATTGTGTTAAAGTGGGCGAAAGCTTCACGTCCCAATATTGCTTGATGGCTACTTTTAAATGAGGCGATATGGAAGATTAGCCTTTCGCAACGGAAGTTGTTGGATGAACCGAACACAACTTCTAGTAGTATGGAGCCCGTGCAATTGGCGTAAGGGCCTGGCGTCACTCCTTTGAAGGAAGTGCTGCTATGGCGAATTTTGGTAGGGTCTATCCCCATCCTGCGGATTGTGTCCGGATATAGCAGGTTTAAATCGCTACCGCCATCCATTAGGACTTGTGTAAATTGTAGTCCATCGATTATAGGATCCAATATCAAAGCAGTCCATCCCGCGTTTCAAATACTTCTAGAGTAATCCAGATGGTCGAAAGTAATTGGTTTTGACATCCAATTTCGGGATTCCGCTGGGGTGGACCGTGCGGCATGTGCTTTGATAGATGCCGCCGTATTTTTCCTTGTTATCACTTGAAGTGAATTCACTATTTTTACTTCTTGTGGGAAGTTCTTTTGTTTTCCGGCGCTCTGCTTGTGGGGTTCGTCATCGTCCTCGCTTGGCGTGTCGAGCCATTTGTGTTCGGCGTTAAGTCGGCCGGACTGATTGAAGACACAACAAACTCGGTGGGTGTGGTTTGCAGGCTTCCCCGGGGTACTGTGGATTTCACATATCCTATCCAAGATTTTGTTTAGGTTGGATAGCTCGTCACTGTTGTCCTTAAGAGGCAGTGTTTTGTTGTTCGGCCGGGAGCTTTTGAACCCGGCGTTGACCGCCGTGCTCTTTGGGCCATTTTCCTTATTCCGGCGCTGATCTTTTCTGCATCGTGATTTCCCGTTTCCATCTCTGACCTTGGATGTACTTGGGTCGCTGGTGCTGCATCTTGCCAGCCAGCTATCTTCTCCCGCGCAAAAGCGGGTCATGAGGCTCGTTAGTGCGGCCATTGTTCTTGGTTTTTCCTGGCCGAGGTGTCTGGCGAGCCATTCGTCTCGGACGTTATGTTTAAAAGCTGCTAATGCTTCGGCGTCCGGACAGTCGACTATTTGGTTCTTTTTGGTGAGGAACCTATTCCAGAATTTGCGTGCTGACTCTCCGGGCTGTTGAGTTATGTGACTTAAATCGTCTGCATCCGGAGGGCGGACATAAGTCCCCTGAAAATTTGCTCTAAACGCATCCTCGAGCTCTTCCCAACTTCCAATGGTATTTTCTGGGAGGCTTTTGAGCCAATGCCGAGCTGGCCCCTTGAGCTTGAGGGGTAGGTATTTTATGGCATGGAGATCGTCTCCTCTAGCCATATGTATGTGTAGGATGTAATCCTCAATCCAGACTCCGGGCTCTGTTGTTCCGTCGTATGCCTCTATGTTTACGGGCTTAAAACCCGCTGGAAATTCATGATCCAGTACCTCATCGGTGAAACATAGTGGGTGTGCAGCGCCCCTATATTTTGGTGTGCCGTTATCTTCGAACACTCGGCGTGTTGTGTTGCTTCCTGGAGCCCTCTTTTTTGGCCCATAAATGGACCTGACCGGGCCATCCTTTTTGTGAGGATCTTTTTGTGTATCATGTGCCGGTTTGTGTGTGGCGCCGCTTGCCGTTCTTAGCCTGTCATCTGGTCGTCTATCCGGCCAGGCAGCCTCTTTGCTTTTTGATTGTGGTGGATCTACGGCCTCCTCGTCGAATTCGGGCAACAGCTTGCGCTTCGGGTAGCTCTTTGCTTGGTGACTATTGCCGTATTTGTCTGCCGTCTTGAGTACTTTGCTCCATCTCATTCTGAGTATGTCTTCCGCTGTTTTGAGCTTCCGTTTCTGCTTCTTGAAACTTCTTGCAGTGGCGACGAGCCTTTTGTGAAGGTTCTTATGCTTCGGTGATGTGTCCGGCGTGAGATCATCTGGACTTTTGTTCTCGCCAGTGATGGGTTGCTTGTCCAATTCATCCTGTTCGGATGGTTGCTTGGTTGCATGTTCGTCGTCCACTGGTTCGCCCTGCTCTATGGCTCGGTCATTATGGATGCTATTGTTATCGAGGCGGGACTTCGGGCGGCACTTGCGTCGCCGTTTTGGTTGTTTTTCAGGGGAATTATCCTTCGCCGTGTCCCGTTGTTCCTCGTTATCGCTTCCTTTTGGTGTATCCACCATGTATATGTCATGAGTTGAGGTGGCTTTCCAGTGCCCCGTAGGCGCTGGTTCTTGGTCGTCTCCGGCATCGATGTCCATACCGTCGATCTGTTCATAGTCGTAGTCTAGCATGTGGGTTAGATCGTCGACAGTGGCTACAAAGTGGGTGGTGGGTGGGCTTTGAATTTCTTCATCGTCCGCGTCCCAACCATCCTGACCACAGTTCAGCCAAGGCTCTCCTGAGAGCGAGAGATATTTTATTGAATTCAGGATGTCGCCAAAAGGCGAGTGTTGAGAGATGTCCGCGGCGGTGAACTCCATGATCGGCGCCCAATGAGATTCGATTGGATGGGGCGCAGGAGGTTCGGAGTCCGGCGAGGAGTCCGGCACCTCGGAGTCACGAGCGTCACAAATGACAAGGTCAGTATTCGGCTCCATCGCCATAGGGGTAGCAGCCCCCGAGGCGGTGTCTAGCCACCCGTCCTCGATCTGGGCAGCCAGCTCCGAATTAAGGATCGGAGCGGACTCATGTGCGGCCTCTAGGGCACCTTCCGGCAGCAGAGCTAAATCATGCCCAACGAGACAGTGCGGCGCGCTCGGCTGTGGCTCGGATCTATCAAAGATCAAGTCTCCGCGGATGTCCGCCGTGAAGTTTAGACTTCCAAATCTGACCTGATGGCCAGGGGCATAGCTTTCGATCTGCTCCAGATGCCAAGCAAATTGGCCCGCAGTGCAAAGTCGCCGAATACGAAGATCTGTCCGGGGAGAAAAGTCTCACCCTGGACTGCGTCGTTGTTGATGATCAAAGGAGCCATCAAGCCTATCGGTGACGACACAGAGGAACTCTCAATGAAAGCACCAATGTCAGTGTCAAAACCGGCGGATCTCGGGTAGGGGGTCCCGAACTGTGCGTCTAGGCGGATGGTAACATGAGACAAGGGACACGATGTTTTTACCCAGGTTCGGGCCCTCTCGATGGAGGTAAAACCCTACTCCTGCTTGATTGATATTGATGATATGGGTAGTACAAGAGTGGATGTACCACGAGATCAAGGAGGCCGACAGCTGGGTCCACGACCACAGCCCTGTTTTTTTTGTGATTTTCCAAATAAGTCACTTTGTCAGGCCTGTTGGGCTGCAAATCTTTCAAGATGAGGAGAGCTTCATTTGGCTGGCCGAGAAAATGGCCTATCAGTAATGAGAAATGGGTTGTAGTTTGTTAAAACACATCAAACCGGCAATTAGTTTCAAATATCTTTTTTTTATTTTGAGATTTTAAATTACATTAATTTTTATGCATGGAGTATTTGTTGGATTATATATTGATATACATTTATTTTTAAAATCAGTTTGAATGTGAGTCGAAATTTCGGGATTAAAAACAGTTCGGACCTCACCGAAATATGCAAAATTTCATATAATTTTTTAACCGTGGCCACAATATGGGCTGTAATGCTAACAAAAAGAATATGGGCTCCCAAAAAAAACCTTAAGAATTATCAAATGGGCTCTAAATTATTAGAAATAATGGCAGATGGGTTGTATGTTGTTTTCCACATATTTGAGGCTTTCCTAAAAAAAAAGGTTGACGCACAAGCAGTGACTGTTGGATGTCCATCCAACGGCCTTCGTGCTTCTTCAATCTCTGCTCTTCCTACTCCAGCCGCTCAAAAAAGCACCGGCGGGACTGCCTGCTCCGTCCTCCCCGCGGCCGGCTGTGCTGCCGCGCAGGCCTCACCGCCCCACCGTACTCCCATCGCTGGCCTAGCCATCCCTCTACTCACCCACACCTGCTGTTATTCTCCGGCGACAGCAGACGAACCAGTAAACCCTCGTGCAGTTGTACTCCCCTCCGCGTGGGAAACAACCGCCGAGTCTTCCCTGCCTCCATGTCGTTCCCTTCCTAGGCCTCACCATCGTCCACTGCCCTGGTGATCTCGGCGCAGCCTGGTCAACGTGGTCAACAACCAACATGCATCTGAAGTGGACTGTACGTGCAGAGGCCGACAGCTGGGTCCACGGCCGCACACAAGGAAATGCCTCCTTATTACACGCAAAATAATGATTCCTCCTCCTGACATTAGGGACCCACCGAAAGGGCCTCTGTATTTCACGAAAAAAACGTTACCGCCGCTGACAGCTCGGACACACCAGCTATATCTTCGCACGCAAGGAAGTGCCTCCTTATTACGCACAAAAAAACAAATACCCCCCTGTTAGCTGGGACCCAGTATAGTGGCAGGCTGACTTGTGGGCCTACTAAGTTGACGGGGACGGAGGGCTTTGTCAACTTAGTCAATATGCATGATTCTAGCTCCAGTGACCTTACGATGTCCATCCAACTACCGTAGTACGTCTTCAACCTCTGGTCTTCTTTCTCCAGCCGCCCACACCAGCGCCGGTCGTGCCTCGTGCTCCTGCCTCCTGTGGCCGGCTGCGATGCGGCGGAGGCCTCACCGCCCCCTACTACTCCCAGCACTGGCCAGGCCATCTCTCTACTCAGCCACACCCCCTGTTATTCTGTGGTGACGGCAGCCTCACACCGCAGCGAACCAGTGAACCCTCGTACTCCTCTATGCGTGGGCATCCACCACCGCATCTTCCCCGGCTCCGCGTCGTCCCCTTCCTAGCCCTCGTCATCGTCCACCGCCCTGGTGCTCTCGGCGTGGCGTGGTCAACGTGGTCAAGGAATGGCTTCCATCGGACGTGGACTGTACGTCGAGAGGCTGACAGCTAGGTCCACGGCCGCAGCAATGAAGTGCCTCCTTATTACGCGCAAAATAATTATTCCTCCACCTGACAGTGGGGACCAACCGGACGGGCCACCGTATTTCACGAAAAAAACGTTTGCCCCCTAACTGCTGGGACCCACCAGCTACATCTTCGCATGCAAGGAAGTGCGTCTGGGGAAAAAAACGATTCGCCCCCTGACTGCTGGGACCCACCAGCTACATCTTCGCAGGCATGGAAGTGCCTGAGAGTCGAGACCTACATGGTCGAAGCGTACGTAGCATTGTCATTCTGGTCGCGAACGTGTACGTACATACTGGTCGTTGTAGAGGCGCGCACGTAGCATGTACACGTATGTACAGCGGCGAGGGTGCAAGAAAGAAAATACAGACACGTACGTACATATGGGCAGGGTCTCGAACGCCTACTCGCGCATAAGTACGGCCAGGCCTCGTGTACATGGCTGGGTTGGAACGGAGAAATAGCGTCGTCGTCGTGTTCATGGGGAGGCAACGGAATGCGTCATGTTCATGGGGAGGCAACGGAATGCGTCGTGTTCATGCGGAGGCAACAGAATGCGTCGTGTTCATCGGGAGGCAACGGAATACTCGTGTTCGTCGGGAGGCAACGGAACACGTGGGAGCCAACCGGCTTGGACGGAACATCCAGCCCTCCACGGCCACCCGTCCACCGTCTACTGTTCATCCAGCCCTCCACACCATGGGGTCCTGTTCATCCAGAGGTAACGCCACCGCTCACTGTTCATCCAAACCGCCCCTGCAACGCTCACTATTCATCCAATTGATTGGCTTCAGTTAGCAGCAGTAGCGAAGGAATCGCTCGATCGGGTTCAGTTGACAGCCATCGATCGCTCGGGTTCAGTAACGCGTAGCCTGCAGTGCAATCACTCGGGTTCAGTTAGGGCCCAACGCCTCGCTCGGGTTCAGTTAGAGCCAACGCCTTGCACGTGTACGAGAGAAATGCGCATCGCTCGGCCCCGACCTCCCACCGTAACCGGGAACTCCCCGAAATATTCCTCCCCCTCGCTTCTACCTCGGTTTTTCTGTCATGGACGGCCCAAAGAATGTCATGCAGCTGCGTCTCCAGCCCGCCCAGGACCAAAAGCCCATTTTCCGTCATGATTTTTTGTCATAGAAGTAGGAGCCCACCACATCTATGATGATACCGGGTTTTGTCACAATTATCATCATAGAAGTGTCATATGTATGACAGAAAAAAAATTTCGTTCAACCCAAAATGTCACGGATGTGTCTTGTTTTTGTAGTGTGTGGGGAGGCCGGAGAAGGCGAAGAAGGCGGGTGGCGGGCCGTCAAGTCGGAGTATGATGGCACCGACACCTTCCTAGCGTATTGACGGACCGCTGCCTCATCTTCCAGCTCTTCCTCCGGCACCACCACGACCAACCCTCTCCTTGGCGGCCGCCGACATGTTCTCTTGGCGCCTTCTGCTACTCGTACCTCACCTAGGCGCTCCTTCTGCCCTTTTGCCTTGTTGTTACATTTGCTGAGGTGCGGGACGAGAAAGGGATTACGGGCACCTTATCTTTTTTCAGTTTGTAAGCCTACGGGCCTTAATTAGGTTTAAAACTTGTAACCTCCCTGTTTATGTTTACATTCCATACGAACTGTCCCTGTATGGAACGTATTAATGAAAAAGGGGGCTTGCCGGGTCTTGTGTGCATGAGAAAATCCCATACCAAGGAACAGATCCTTGTGTTTTCAACACAAACACCGTTGCCCGGCAGCAGGCCTTGCCGCTCCCCTACTTCGTTCAACCATACCCACACCTTCGGCGGAGGAAGGGGCGAAATAGGGGTGGGCCCTATGCTTTCTTCCTCGCCACCGCGGCTACAACCATCTTCCAAACCAAGAAGAAGTTCTTGGGTGGTAGGAACAAGGGGAGCATGGCAGTCTCGGAATAAAGCGAGGTTTCCACTACTAGGGGATACCCTATACACAGAATCTTAGCAGCATCGCGCCTCAAAAAGGAGCGCTGCTGCTAATTAGCAGTACCGCGGGTGTGGAAATCCCGCTACTTACAAGTGTTTAGCAGTAGCGCGCTCGGTGTAACCCGCGCTACTACAAATATCGACCGACAGTGCCGACCAAACTCCTTTTAGCAGCAGCGCAGTGCCGCGAGCCGTGCTACTGCTATAGCTGTAGCAGTAGCGTGGTTTTTCTGAGGTTGGTGCTGCTAATTTTCAAATTGGGCACACTATTGGTCCTGGTTAGCAGTAGCGCTTGTGCCGAAAGCGCGTTGCTGCTACTTTCTTAGCAGCAGCGCGTTTTACGTCCCGTGCTACTGCTAATCCGCATCAACCCACCACCTTTTCCCCACCCATCGTCCCCCTCGCCTTCCTCTCTTCCCTTTCACCTACCTCCCACATCCTCCCACTCTCACTCTTCTTCTTCCTCAATACTTCTCCCGCATTACTCTCCCTCTTCTACCTACCTTTCTCTCTCTTCATTACCCCTACCTAACTACACCACCTCCATTAATGCATCTCCTTTCTCTTTTTCCTTCCCCCTCCACTAGTTGAAGTTTTCTCCTCTCAAATTAGGTAGCTAGGTAGATGTAGCATTTAGTTAAGTGACCTATTTTCCCCCTAACTAGATCTATCTTTGTCAAGAAGAGCTTTGTGCAATTTTGATCTCCCTACATCATTATCTCCACCGTGTGCTCGATCTCGAGATAGAGGTGATTAAAATTTCATGCTTTTGCAAAATGGAAATATGTTTGTGTGTGTGATATGTTTATGGAAATTGTGTGTGTGGCATGAGTTGATGCCAAATTGTGCTTTTGAGTTGCCTATGTTTTGCCGAAATGTTGATTTATTTCTGTTTCGGCGAATTCCGGGAAAACTCTAGATATATATATGTCCTACTTTTAAGGAAGGTCATGCTGAATTTTTGTATAAGTTTGATGCATGCACGCATTTTTATAATCAATTTGTTTATTATTACCGTGCAGAGTTGACGATGGTCAGTGGAACGATGGTGGACAGGTGGTTACGGTTGGCGGTGCAGGACATGAAAGAAAATAACTGGACAGAGGTTTTATGTCCGTGTCGAAAATGCAAAGGAATAGTTTGGCTCGACCCCCATGACGATGGTCGTGTCGAAGCGCACCTGCTCATGACTGGTTTCATGGATGACTATACGCGGTGGATAATTGAATATGAGGATGACGATGTTGATGATGCCGACGGGGCAAGCAATGATCACACGGGGCAAGACGAAGAGATGATCAATAATGGCGACGGGGAAGAGGTCGGACATGGCGGCGGAGAAGGGTTCGGACATGGCGGCGGAGAGAACGACATGGACTCCACGCAGTAGAGTTCGTCGGTACTAAGTTCAATCGTGCGGGACCCTCATGTTCAAGCATTGCTTCGCAAGGAGACTAGTACTGAGAGAGCTGCTTCTAGAGAGGAGGCTAAGCTGGAGCAACTGGTGGTAGACTCGAACACTCCATTGTATGATGGTTGCAATTCCGAGGTGACCCGCTTGAGTTTCACGCTCCAACTCCTGAAGACGAAGGCTAAAAACAAATGGACCGACACAAGCCTCGATGAGCATCTCATGTACCTAAAGGATGTTCTTCCCGCGGGTAATCACTAGTAGAAAAGGGCCAATGGTCCAGGCCGGTCCAGCCCATTAGTCCCGGTTCAACCCAGAACCGGGACCAATGGGGGCATCGGACCCGGTTCGTGAGCCCCGGGGGCCGGCCGGGCCACGTGGGCCATTGGTCCCGGTTCGTCTGGACCTATTGGTCTCGGTTGGTGGGACGAACCGGGACCAATGGACCTCACTCCTGGCCCAACACCATTGGTCCCGGTTGGTGGCTTGAACCGGGACCAAAGGCTGCCCATTAGTCCCGGTTCGTGCCAACAACCGGGACTAAAGGGTTGCTCCTCGTTGCGACCAGAGTTTAGTCCCACCTCGCCAACCGAAGGGGAATCGGACCGGTTTATAAGCCCCTCCCTCTCTTCCTTATTGAGCTCCTCTGAAAATGAAAATAGATGCCCTTATATAGGGAATTTAGCATAAATTCATACGGATTTCTCTTGAAATTCGTTATCAATTTAAGTTGAATTTCCTCTATAAGCGCATCTCTGCTCATTTCTGAGTAGTTTTTTATATCGTTTTTTTCTTTTTCTGCTATATTTATTTTTTTCTTTTTATTTGTGAGTTGTAATAAGCCATTAAAAATAAGCATATATGCTAATTTTTTAGTAAAGTTATTCAAAACTATTTTTTCTTCTATTTATTTCTGAGTGGTTTTTTATATAGTTTTTTTCTTTTCTGCTACATTTATTCTTTTCTTTTTATTTCTGAGTTTTAATAAGTCATTAAAAATAAGCATCTATGCTCATTTTTTTAATAAAGTTAATCAAAACTATTTTTTCTTCTATTTATTTCTGAGTGGTTTTTTATATAGTTTTTTTCTTTTCTGCTATATTTATTCTTTTCTTTTTATTTCTGAGTTGTAATAAGTCATTAAAAATAAGCAGCTATGCTCATTTTTTAGTAAAGTTAATCAAAACTATTTTTTCTTCTATTTATTTCTGAGTGGTTTTTTATATAGTTTTTTTTCTTTTCTGCTACATTTATTTTTTTCTTTTTATTTCTGGGTTGTAATAAGTGATTAAAAATAAAAAAGAGGCGTAATGCTCGTTAATTTGCTTCAAGCCTTTTGGAATAGTGTCCACTTCACTACACATAGCTCTGTGCAGTCTACCGTATTCCTCAAGGCTTGAAGCTAACCAACGTGCAGGAGCATTGAGCCTCTTCGTCATCGTCTCTGCACTCAGGGCTTATAAACAGCTGCGAGTGCCTCTCGCTTGGTGAGGTGGGACTGAAAAAACAGCTGCAGGAAGAATCAACAAAAAAATAGCCGCAGAAAATAAAAAAGTAGTTACACGGGTCCATTGGTACCGGTTCATGGCACCAACCGGTACCAATGCTACTCTTTGGTCCGGGTTGGTTGGACCAACCGGGACGAATGCTCATCTTTAGCCACCAACCGGGACCAAAGGTCTTCGTTTCCCGCCCTTTGCGCTACTGAAAAGAGGCCTTTGGTCCCGGTTGGTGGCAAGAACCGGGACTAAAGGTGGCATTAGTCTCGGTTGGAGCCACCAACCGGGACCAATGCTTTTGCTATATATACTGGACTTAGTAGTTTTCGCCAAAACCCATCTCTTTCACGCCCGACGCCTCTGCTCCTCGTCTCCGTCGCCGCCGAGCCCTGCCCCGCGCCGCCCCCATCGCCGCCCGCGTCCCGCGTTGCCCCGTCATCGCCGCACACTTCTCTCTATTAGCTAGCTATATTAACAACCTAAAAATAACCCCCAAAACCCCTAAAGCAGCCACTTTTGTAAAAAAAATAATGACTTTTGGTCCCGGTTGGAGCCACCAACCGGGACCAAAGGCCCCGTGACTGGGCTCGGCGCACAGGGCCACGTGGAGGCACATTGGTCCCGGTTTGTGTTTGAACCAGGACTAATGGGTGGAGTCATTAGTAACGACCCATTATTCCCGGTTCGTGAACCGGGACTAAAGGCCCTTACGAACCGGGTCTAATGGGTGGTTTTCTACTAGTGAATCTATGTCCTAGTAGTGTTGATGAGGCCAAGAAGATCGTGTGCCCTCTTGATCTGCCACACGTTAGATACCATGCATGCATCAACGATTGCATAATTTATCGGAAGGAGCACGTGGAAAAAATAAGCTGTCCGGTGTGCAATGCTTCTAGATACAAGAAGGCGGGGAAGAAATGTACCCGGAAAGTGGTATGGTACTTATCATCACTCCCCGTCTCCAAAGGTATTTTGTAGATCCCAAGGAAGGAAAGCTAATGCGCGACACGCAGAGAGCAAGAAGCCCGACGATGGAGATGATCCGAAGCTGAGACACATCAAGGATGAAAGCCAGTGGAGAGCGTTGAACAACTTCTATCGGTATTTTGATTGTGATGCAAGGAGCATCGTGCTTGGCCCGTGTACCGATGGCATGAATCCGTTTGGCAACCAGAACACCAACCATAGCACATGGCCCATGTTTGTATGGATATACAACCTCCCCCCTGGTTGTCCATGAAATCGAAGTACATTCACACGAGCATGCTTATTCAAGGGCCGAAACAACCTGGAAATAATTTGTATCTGGGGCTACTTCAAGAGGAGTTAGACATGTTATGGAAAACACTGACCAAGACATGGGATGCCAGCAAAGGCGAGTATTTCGACATGAGAGCCGCACTGATCACGACAGTGCAGGACTATCTCGGTTACGGATATGTGGCAGGCCAGGTGTGCCATGGATATTGCGGATGCACGAGGTGCATGGATTATACGACGTCTCAGCAGCTAACGTCAAGGAAAGATGGCGGGTCTGGGAAAATCGTGTACATGGGGCATCGAAGATGGCTCGAACAGGACGATCCGTGGAGAAACCGTGGAGATCTATTCAATGGTCACACTGAGCATCGAGGACCTCCACGTAAGCGTAGCGGTGCCGAAATCAATGAGGAGTTGAAAAACTGGAAGGAGTGCCCCGCGCCGGGAAAGACGATGAGAAAGGCGCCGGAGCCGCTGCTAAAGTATGGAAGACGAGGTCTGTGTTCTGGGACTTGGAGTACTGGCACAAACTCGATACACCTCATTGCCTTGATCAAATGCATATCTGTAAGAATTTCCTTGAGAGCTTGCTCGCAACACTGATGAACATGCCGGATAAGACCAAGGATGGGCCGAAGGCAAGAAAAGACTTGCAAGATTTGAAATTCAGGGAAGATCGGCACATGCCGCCCCGCATAATGTCAGATGAGACAGAGATGGAGATAGAGGCACGGGAGAAGAAGGGCAAGAAAATAAAGAAATAGGATTATTGCCCCGCTTCTTGCTTCACCTTAAGTTGGGCTGAGATCGATCAATTCTTTAAGTGCCTTACCGGAGTCAAAGTTAGTTCTGGTTACTGTGGCAAGATAAACAGATATCTAGACACGGTCAAGAAATGGTTCAGCGGGATGAAGTCCCATGACTGTCATGTGATGACGACGCAGATTCTACATGTTGCCCTTAGAGGGATAATGGACAAGCACGTCCGTGACACGCTTATTGGTCTCTGCAACTTTTTTGACGTCATCTCTCAAAAGTCGATCAGTGTTAAGCAGCTCCAAAGGCTACAGGAAGAGATTGTTGTGATACTGAATGAGCTTGAGATGTACTTCCCGCCCGCGTTCTTTGACATGATGGTGTATCTGTGTGTCCATATTGTGGATGACGACCTGGGGTCGTCATTCCTGCACAACATGATGTCGTTTGAGAGGATGAATGGGATCATCAAAGGATTCATTCGTAACATGTCCCGTCCGGATGGAAGCATCGTCCAGGGCTATGTGACACAAGGGTGCATCTCTTTCTGTGAGAATTTTCTATATGGCGCAGACCAGCCGCCTGGTGTTAGTGTTGGTTTGCCCGTTAACAAGCACGATGGGAGTCTCGAAGGACAAGGTCACTGCAACGGTCGCAGGGAACTGCACGTGGCATACTCAGATCGACGCACCGACTTTGACAGAGAAAACTTGGTAGTTCTACAACACCTAGACGAGGTAGATCCTTTCGTGGCACTGCACAAAGAAATTATCACAAAGAAGTATCGTGACCGGGGGGTATGCAGGACGGACGCTGAAGTTAGTAGAGAGCACAACTCCACTTTCCTGCATTGCTTCAAAGAGCATATTATTGCTAATCCACCGGAGGAGGGCTCTAAGGACGGATTTCTCATATATGCCTTAGCACATGGCCCCTCGCCCAACCTCATAACCTATCAGGCATATGATATCAACGGATACGGGTTCTACACAGAGGCCAAAGATATGGATAGTGATGATCAGAACTCAGGGGTGACGATGGAATGGATGACCAGAAGCGACAACGGCGCAACTGAACGACTTTATGGAAGGGTCGAGGAGATCTGGGAGCTTGACTACTTTGGACTGCACAACACGACGATGTTTCGTGTCAGATGGGCTAAGAATGTCAAAAGAGAAAACCGGATTTTCACTACCATGACTATACCCGACACCAAGAGCGCTACCGTGAACGCTAACGCCAAAAACGAGCCATGGGTGCACGCTAAGCACGTGACACAATGCTTCTTCATAACCGAGCCATGCAATCACAGTCGTGTTGTCGTGAGGAGAGGCAAAAGGAACATCATTGGAATGGATGGAGTCGCCAACGAGGAAGACTATGATCAGTACGGCAACCCAATGAGGGAAGATGACGATGATGATGAAGTATACGTCAAAAGAAGAATCAATACTACATTACCTAAGAAAAATCGTACTCCACGGAAAAGGCAAAGTCACAATGAGGGGCTCAATTATTTTTCGACGAACAAGAAGGGAAAGAAGCTGACTCAAAAACGAAAACGTCAGCGCTGAGGAACCGTATGTTATCGGTCAAATGATGTAATATATATATATATATGTTCCTATTTTGTATACACACTTAGCCATAATTATGCATTGGTCCAATGATGTAATATATATGTTCCAATTTTGTATACATATTTAACCGTCAAATGATGCAATATATATCGCCTTCCCTTCGTTCACTGCTCTCGGGAAATAAAAGTGGGAGAAAATAAAGGAAAAAAAGGAAAACTGGCAGTAGCGATTTCCTTATAAAACAGCTACAGTCAAGCTAGCAGTAGCGATTTTCTTATAAAACTGCTACAGCTAGTTAAGGTAGTGGCAGCGCGTTTGGTGTAAACCGCTACAGCTAGTGGAGGTAGTAGCAGCGTGTTTTGTCTAAACGTGCTACTGCTACGTCCACTTAACCCAAAATCCCCACTCTCCCTGCTTCATCCCGCCTGTTTTCCCCCCAAATCCCCACTCTCTCTTCCCCCGTCGCACCACCGTGCCCCGGCGCTCGCCCCCGGCCTGGCCCTCGCCTCCGACCCCGGCGCTCGCCCCCGACCCGGCCCTCGCCCCCGACCCCGGCGTGCTCGCCCCCGACCCGCCGGCCCTCGCCTCCCTCCTCTGCTTCCTCCCCTCCTAACCTCGGCCGTCGTCGGGCCAGCCTCCTCGCCCCTGCACCCTCTGTAAACTCCCCTCTCTCTCTCCTAGGTAGGGTTCTTTGGTTAATTTACTTAGGTTTTAGTTTGCACAGTAGGTTAATTAGGTTATCTATTTAGTTATGAATTTAGCTAGGTTTTAAAATAGGACAAAAATTTAGGGTTAAGCAATTGTAGTTAAAAGAAAAGGCAGCATTTTAGCAATTGTCCAAATCAACATCCCTTGTTAAAGCAAATTTAGGTAGGCTAAATTTATATGCAAATTTGAACTGGACATGCGATATGTGGATATGTCATGTTTTGGACATGTCATGTTTGGAATTTGAACATGTCATTTGGACATGTGATGTTTTGGTTCAATTTTGGTAAATGATCCGAGTGGCCTATGTTATGCCGAAATGTTGATTCATTTCCGTTCCGATGAATTTCAGGCGCTCGATATGTCCATTTTTTAGCAAAGGTCATGCCGAAATTTGCTGTGAATAAAGGCATGATTTGTGCTACATAGTTGGCATATCGAATGCTGGCACATAGATTTCTTTTTTATGTCATTTCTCATTTATTCATACTTTTAGAAATAAACGAGGACACTTAATCATAGGAAACATGTCGAACAACGAAGAAACTGGGCCTTCTGACCAAGATGCAGACGAGATGGATTATGAGGGTCACCAAGAGTACCTCCACTATTTGACTACTAAGCAAGGTTTGCAGGTCGGCCTCGACGATGGTACTGACGCCGACATCGACACCGACGGCACCGACACCGATGGCGGCGCCGAGACCGGTGGGGAAGGTACCAGCGGGGAAGATACCGGCAGGGAAGGTACCGACGCCGATGCCGCTACCGAAAAGAGGAAGCATAAGAAGCAGAGGATACGAAAACCTAACAAACTAGGGATTGGACGACTTGTGATCACAAAGATGGCACCTGGCAAGTTTGAGCCATTAGAGCCGGAAGAACCTCGCAAGTGCTATGGGAACCAAGTAGGATGCATCCTACGGGAATGCGCGAGAATCAACGACGATGACTTAAGGAGTAAACAACATTTGACGCAGTTGCTCCTAACGAAGTTGCACAAGAGATTCAAGTTCCCCGACCGGGGTGATAACATAGAACAACCGTGGGATGATCCGAAGATGAAAAAGATTAACAATCACGCCATGGGCATGCTCAGCAATGATTTGGCCTCCTGGAAAGGGAAGGTGAAACGAGCTATTGAGGCTGAGGAACCCCTGTCCAAGATTCTGGAGGAAAATCCGACACTTACGGAAGAGGAGTTCGAAAAGTTCAAGGAAACTTGCTCTACCAAGGCAGCCAAGGCTAAGGCTGCGAAATTCAAGAGCCTTCAACAAAGGAACACGGGGAAGCATCGCCTCGGAAGCCATGGCTAGCTCGGTAAAAGGAGCATATGGGATAAGGAGGACGCGGAACATGAAGCCGCGGGTCTCCCAGACCCCTTCGCGAAGTTCACCAACCCCTTGGAGCATGACTTCATCAGGGCCCGCTACAAGTGGGACAAGGAGAAAAAGGTTTTTTACACGGACCAGATCACGAGCAAATTGATTAGACTACAGGAGAAGCATCACCGAGCTTGCATCTGAAAGCCCTACTTCTCCGACGAGGCCAAAGTGGGACACCCCTCTCAACCGGGCCTTGAACGTACATAAGGGACTCCCCTTGGGCCAGCGGCCGCAATATGGTCGTGTGCACGGCGCTGGAGACGGCGCCACGTGGAAGGTGTTTTACAATGAGGGCCCGGAGGCCAAGAAGCAGAAAAAGAAGTTTAGTTAGGCGGACATCTACGCGAAGGTGAAGCTTGCGGTCAAGAAAAAAGCAGCTGAGGACGCGGAACAAACAGCTGAGGAGAAAAATGATTTGCTACAGTAGGCAGTCAATGCAGTTGTAACTGCCTGCAGAAATGATTTCGCTACTAACTTGGTTCCAGCTATCATCAACTGGACGAAGGAAAATCTAGACAAGACGGTACATGATTTCCCGATGCCCAGTTTCGTCGGGAGCAACTCCATGAACAACAAGAACACCGCACCATCACTTGCTCACGCAACCGGGCCTCCTCTCGCGGTCGCTCCCGCTCATAGCAGCCCGTCCTCAGTCTCTGGCGCGCTAGGTGGGCCTTCGTCTTTGGCTGAGCTCGACGCCGTTGCGGTAATTACATGTCGCACCAACACACACACACACACACACACACAGAGATATATATATATATATATATATATATATATATATATATATATATATATATATATATAGAATATTCCATTTCGTTGCCTTTCGGATGTTTTACGCCACAGACATATGTGTTGCAGGGCGAAGAAACCCCGTGCACCATACTCTACTTGATAAAGGGCAAGAAGGTCGACGTGGGAAAGGGGATGATATTGAACCCCTTGAAAACCACGTTCCACAACCAGCCGATCCCCGCTGGGCACTTCAGGGTTAGCTTGTCTAGTGTGAAATCGGGGCACGAGGCGTTGCCTCCTCCGGTACAGCATGTGGGAGAGGACGACGAGACCACGCCGCAGATTGGAAGCTGCAAGGGTTGGGTGCTGCTATGGCCGAAGAGTCTTATTCGTCTGGAGCCGGCCGAGAGCACACCAATAACCACACATCAACAAGCATGTGCGGAGACCACAACCCCGCCTACGCAATTACCAGCTCCTGTAGTGCCGAGTGAGAGCGGCGGACGACGTGATGAAGGGGGTGCAATAGTACTGGCTGATGTAATCGGTCCTGTAGAACAGAGAATGGATGATGAGAAGGAGGTTGACCCTATGGGTTTCCTCAATACAAATGCATATGACTGTGACATAGATATGATGAGTCAACCATATGACGAATCGGGCTATCAGCATGCTAATGAGGATATGGATGATATGCCCGGGCAGGAAGGTCGTTTCAAAAAGTCTCTCTTCATGAATTCCTCACAGGACACGCCTGAAGATGTCGCCTCAACACATGCTCAACTAGCCGGGAGTCGTACAGTGCTTAGCCCGGGAACCCTGGGGCAGGGGTTAAGGAAGGGTCTGGAAGGTGTGCCCAAGAAAAAGTAGAGGAAGAGATCGGGGAAGATAACTGCCTCCAAACAAGCCCGAGCACAAAGCAGACAGACGATGCATTCTGAAGAGCGTGTACCCGTGAAAGGTGCGGCCATGTTCCATCTCACGGGCGAGCCGTCGAAACCACTGGAGGTACTATCAGGGGATCTCAGGAGACTGCACGACCATGTGTTGTCGACTGAGAAAAGCCTACTAGCCTCAAAGGATCCAGGATATCCGACATACGCGGCTCGTGTGCCTGAGGGGAAGTGCTACGTCGAGTCACGGCCCGCGGAGGTGTTGTTCCTACGGTTTGGCAATATCTTTGAGATGTTTCTGACAAGGTGGCTCGATTTTACAATCGTCCGCCTTTTTGCGCTACATATGAGCTCCGTCGTGAAGAGTGAAGAAGTCTCGGAAATCTGTGTGGCGGATCCGTACTACATGCACGAGTCTTTCTTGAGTCTCGGTGACTTTGAGCGTGAAACTGCTAGGGAGTACCTCCAAAACTTCATGGTACAGAATAAGGACCGGGAAATTGTCGTCGTGCCTTATCATCCAAAGTAAGTCAGTTCCGAACAACCCTTTCGTACATTTCAATAATTCCTTCTCTCCCATATGGGGAATAATTTGAGGTGTCTTTTCCCCGCAGCAACGGGCGCACCGTCCTTACGGTTCTTTACCCGCAAGTCTCACACGCCGTGTATTTTGACCCTTCCAGAGACTACGAGAAAAAAGACTACACCCACATAATGAATATTCTAGATGATGCTCTCCAAGGCTTCAGCATTAGAGGTGGCCACATGCAGATCAGGAAACAAAGAAACAAGAAGATGGGTTTCGCGCATAAAACTAACTTCTCCTGCATCCATGTCCCAAAACCAAGCAAGAAGGATGGATTCTGCATCGTCCATCTCATGATTCAGTTCAACACGGATTACCAAAAGCTTCGCATGAGAAGCAGAAATGATGATCATATCCACAAGTGGCTAGAATCTAATGGAGAAGCGGATTATAAACTTAGATATGACATCTTTCGCATCCAAAGCGACGTTGCAACGATCATCATGAAAGAAGTCGTCGATGAGAAGGGGATGTTCCACCACGGCCCTATATCGCGAGCTGACGTCCAAACTCGCATAGGCATGCAACGTCTAGACCTCACGCTGTTCAAGAAGCTAGGGTCCATCCTGGATGATATGGAAGGATGGAACTTCTAGTTATTTATGATGCCCATGATGATGATATGTGTCGGTTGAACTTGTATACTTTTTGTAGCGATGAAACTTTGTGATGTCCACGGTCCCTGCCGAACTTGCATAACGTTACTTTGTTAGTTTGCGTACGATGACCTTCATACCTCTAGTTAATTAGTTTGCGTACTGTATGTTGCATCTAGTTGCTAACCCTTTCATTTTCGGTGTTGCTCTAGTATATTTTTTTGCATATATATGATTGTACATCCTCTTCATGAACATGCATCTTTAACAGGTACCTAGTTTCTTGATGGCAAGATGGAAGTGCTATGTCGTGTACAAAGGGAAGGTTCCGGGGGTGTACAACGAGTGGCATGAGTGTCAGGCGCATGTCAATGGGTTCTCGGGCGCCAGCAAAAAAGGCTTCAAAAGCAGACAAGAAGGAGAAGCTAGTTACTTGAGGTTCACGCTAGCGCGAGAGAGGACTCGTAACCACCACCTCATGTACTGCATAGTTCCGCTCTCACTCATAGTGATAGCTCTTCTCGCGTATACCTTTGGTTAGATGGATGACATTGTAGTTGCAAGTATTCGAGACTTGCATGTATCACTATTTTCGAGATGATGACAAGATACCACTTTGTGTTGGATGATGATTATGATGAGACTATTTGTATGTATATGCTATGATTACATTTGTGGTCTCGCAAGCATTTGTATGTGTATCATGATGACATTTGTATGTGCTAAAGATTATTCTATAAAGCATGTTCAAATACAAAACAAATATGCCGAAAAAAACAAAAAACTACTAAAATTAGTAGTAGCATGTGGAGAAAAGTTAGCAGCAGCGCGGTAGTAGCAGTAGCGCGCACAGGAGAAGCGAGCTCCCTGTAAGAATGCTGCTGCTACACTTGTATATCAGTAGCGCGGGAGAGCACACGCTGCTGCTACGAGTTAGCTGTAGCTCCTTATTAGTAGCGCCAGTCCCCGCGCTACTGATACACCTAGAACCCGCGCTGCTGCTAGGCTTTTCCCTAGTAGTGTTCATAGGTCCCAATCTTTATACAGAAATGCATAACGGGAGATAAGAAAGCTTATCTGGATTTGCAGCCCCCGGCAACCCCAGCTTGCCACGGGTGGACCTTTGTGTCTTCAGCCCTTGGCAAGCTTGGCTTGCCGTGTCCGGAGCGTCGGCTTGTACCCTCCCCTCCACTCAGCTTGGCGGAAACATTTATGTACCCTGCGAACCAAAGAGGATGGATAGGAACAAAGAGACGCAAACTCACCCTCTATGCTAGGGGTTAGTCGCCGCTAAGCACTATCAACCCCACCCGAGGGAGAGACTCAATCTAGCATGCATGCTATAATTTAGGGCGCCAGCGCTTCATTTATTTATGCTCAGGGTCTGCGCCTGGCTTTGTACACAGGGTTACATGCCTTGTTGGCAAGGCTTGTACAAAAGGTGGCTTGCCGGGGGCCCGGCAGCCGTGGCTTATGGGTAAAACTTGCGAAGATGATCGATGTTCCAGGAGTTTCTCACGGGAATAGCATCTTCGGTCTCCAGGTGGACTGCGCCAGGCCTGGGTACTCGTGTTACTCGATAAGGGCCTTCCCACTTTGGCGTCAACTTGCTGGAATTCTTGGCCGACTGAACGTGCCGAAGAACAAGGTCATGAACCTTGCAGCTATGGTAGCGACGCAAGGCTTGCTGGTAGCGTGTTGCTCTCACAGCCGCCCGAAGACGATCTTCCTCGAGGAGCGTTGCATCATCTTTCCGCAATGACTCTTGCTCAAGCTCATCATAAGCGAGCACTCGAGGTGACCCGTATATGAGTTCCGTTGGGAGAACTTCTTCTGCCCCGTAAACCAGAGCAAAGGGTGTCTGGCCGGTGGCTCGATTTAGCGTCATTCTGATCGACCAAAGAACCGCCGGCAACTCATCAATCCAGTGCTTCCCGCTCTTGTGTAGCCGGCCAAAAGTCTTCGTCCTCAGGCCACGTAGCACTTCTGCATTTGCCCTCTCCGCTTGGCTGTTGCTCTGTGGGTGTGCCACGGAAGCAAAACAGACCCTGCTACCGAGGTCCTTGATATACTGCATGAAGGTGTGGCTCGTGAACTGTGTGCCGTTGTCGGTGATGATTCTGGTTGTCACACCAAAGCGGCAAACTAGCCCCTTGAAGTATTTGACGGCTTACTGTGCGGTCACCTTCCTCACTGCTTCCACCTCCGGCCACTTTTTGAACTTGTCGACTGCAACGTACAAGTACTCCAAGCCCCCGGCGGCGCGAGGAAAGGGGACCAGTATGTCGAGCCCCCAGACCGAAAATGGCCAGGAGAGAGGGATTGTCTGCAAGGCTTGAGTTGGCTGATGGAGCTTCTTCAAATATAACTTTTTTAGAGAAAAGGCCTTAGCCCGACTTTATAAATAAAGCCACACGACAGCGTCACTAGCCCAAATATAAACACAAACAGTTGGCGAAACATCGCGAATCCACCGAAAAGAAAGCCTGGAACAGGCTAACGAAGTTTTAAGAGATACATGGCTACCTGCCATACTCGGCGCGCAGGCCGGAAGGAGAAAGAAGACTTAAACCAAACGGACAGATCAGTGGCACTCGAGATCAGATGGCATGATCCAGCCCAGAGATGTGGGTTGCCAAAGCCCGAATTTTGTCCATGAGCAAGTCCAGGGCATCCCGATCTTCATCCTTAGTCAATAATCTGCACTGCTGCAAGAATATACATGATTTGAAAAGCACGTCAGCAGGCTTAGAAGAAAACATATGGTCAATAGTAAATTTTTCCCTAATGGTCCATAAAGCCCAAGCCGACCCAGAACACCCTCTTGGTGACCCCAACCAAAACTTTGGCTAGGTTTCTAAGCTCAAAGAAGGAAGAGGGGTTCCAAGAAACCTGGAGCCAAGACCTGACACAGCTCCACACCAACTTAGCCAACACGTAGTGAAAAAAGATGTGTTCCGTGTTTTCCAAAGCACCGCAAAGGTGACAGAACTCCGAGCCCGGCCCATTGCACTTGCGAATTTGGTCGGCCGCAGGAAGGCGGCCTCTAAAAGCTTCCCAAAGGAAAATCTTAATCTTAGGCAGCACTTTGGACTTCCAGACGCAAGAAAATCTATTCGAGGGGGCACCAACGATAAGCCTAGAATAAAGCAACCTAACCGAAAACCTGCCAGAAGCCGAATGGGGCCAAACAACAGAATCCGGCGACTCCGAGAGCACAGGGAAGAGGGCAGAGAGACTTTGCCAGTCTGCCAACTCTTCAGGAGACAGGGAACGACAAAAAGCCAGATCCCAATTATTCGCCGCCACCTCCGCGATGGAGATGTCTGGCTTAGGACAATACGAAAAAAAACCCGGGAAACTAACAGCTTGAGGGGAATCCCCACACCACCAGTCACGCCAGAAACGAACCGAAGTTCCATTACCCACGATAAATCTAACATGTTCCAGGAATATAGGTCTGACTTTGACAAGGTTCTTCCAGAATTGAGATCCGCGTCTAGCGGTAGCAAACAAGGGGCTAGAAAGAGGGAAGTATATGTCCTTTACAATAGAGAGCCAAAGAGAATCGGCCCCACTAGTCATAATTTTCCACCACCACTTAATTAACAGACATTTGTTCATTACCAGCGTATTAATAATGCCTAACCCCCAGAGGTTTTTAGGCCTACACATAAGCTGCCACTTAACCATCCTATATTTCCGCTTGTTTTCCGCAGCGTTCCAATAGAAAGCCCCCCTGTGTTTATCAAAACCGACATGAACACCAGCCATAAAAGATAAAAACCCATAAGGAACATAGGAAGGGATGATAAACATGAGTTAATTAGAGAAACTTTGCCAGCATTGGCATTATATCTCCCGCGCCATGGAAGAACCCTGTTTCCCACCTTAGCTACAGCCGGAGCAAAGTCCTTAGCATGAAGCACGATAGGAGAGATTGGGAGGCCCAAATACTTGAAAGGGAAGGAGCCCAAGGAGCAATTAAGAAGCCTAGACACACGCAAGGCTTCCGCATCATCAACACCAGTAACTAAGACCTCACTTTTGGAGAAGTTAATCTTAAGGCCTGAGACCGCTTCAAACCATTAGAGGATGAATTTAAGGTTGGCAATACAAGCATCATCCAGTTCAACCATAATAATTGTATCATCGGCGTACTGCAAGTGTGAGACCCCATCCGGGAGTAAATGGGAGATCAACGGAATGATATGACCGCACTGGGCCGCCCTAGAGAGAATGCATGAGAAGGCATCAGCCACAAAATTCAATAGAATAGGGGAAGCAGGGTCCCCTTGACGAAGGCCTCTGCCATTAGCGAAAAAATTACTAATATGCCCATTCACAGATATGGCAGTATGGCCACCCGAGACCAACTGCATGACACGATGCACGTAAGCTCCATCAAAACCTTTCGCGAGCAAGACCTGCTTAAGAAACGGTCAACTAACCGAGTCGTAAGCTTTCTGAAAATCTAACTTAAGAATAATCGCTTTAGAGCTCTGAGAGTGAAGGTCGTGCACAATTTCATGCAGAGAGAGGATGCCATCTAAGAAGAAACGGCCTTTGATGAAAGCAGATTGGAAGGGGCTGATAACTCTATGGGCAACAGGGGACAAGCGGTTAGCAAAGCCCTTAGCCAGAAATTTGGCAAAGTTATTGATCAAAGCAATAGGCCGTAATTGAGAAATTAATTCAGCACCCTTAACCTTGGGAATCAGGGAAATAATGACGTAATTCAAGTGGGAGATATCGATAGTGCCAAGACAAAAACCCTGGATAACATTGCACACCAGCTGTCTTAACTGAGGCCAGAATTTTCGAAAGAAAGGAATTGAAAAGTCGTCTGGCCCGGAAGAAGCATTCGGGTTAGCAGAATTGACTACATCCCAGATTTCCTGATCAAAGAGGGGAATCATCAACGAAGCATTTTCCTCAGCCGAGAATTTTAGACCCAGGTTCCAAAGAGCTGGGGAGATAGAGAGGCCCGAAGGAGGTTTAGCCCCAAGCAACGTAGAAAAGAAATCCACCACGTGAGTCATAATAAGAGACTGGTCTGAAGATCGCACACCATTGATAATCAGGCTATTGATACCACAGCGTTTCCTCCTACCATTCGCGATGGCACAGAAATAAGCCGTGGGGGAGTCACCTTTGGGAGTCCAGTTGAGCGTGCCCCGCTGGCGCCAGTAAATCTCAGCCTGGTGGTGCAACTGCATTAAGGCGGCCTCAAGGTTATACCGCACTTCGAATGTCACTAGCACGCTTCACACTTGGTTACTAGTGTCGTCGCATCCTGGAGGGCAGTGGGCCGGAAGAAACCTTGCCGGAAAGCTTTGCCGGCAATGCCCCTTCACTCTATTTGTGAGCCACATATGCCTCCATGTATCACCGCCAACAGCTCCGATCCTTCCTCCCGGGAGATGCACTTCAATTTCATTCCATTCGGTCT
The DNA here is from genome assembly GCF_002162155.2 of Triticum dicoccoides. Taxonomy (NCBI): domain Eukaryota; kingdom Viridiplantae; phylum Streptophyta; class Magnoliopsida; order Poales; family Poaceae; genus Triticum; species Triticum dicoccoides. The sequence goes on along the minus strand of NC_041391.1, from coordinate 252,533 downwards.
TTTTCTATACAGAACGTTGTCAACGAACTGGTACAGAGCGGACCGGTGGGCTACTTTCTCTGCTTCTTCCTGCTCCTTAGGAAGCTCCCCTATTTGGAGGAATTGGACGGTATGTTGAGCCCACGCTGGAGCCTATGGCTCGATGGCAAGGCCAAAGGCATTTCTTCTGTCACGGGAACGGTTGCCTCCACGGTGAGGGCTTGGCGCCCTGATGACCCACAAGTGTAGGGGATCAATAGTAGTCCTTTCAATAAGTAAGAGTGTCGAACCCAACGAGGAGCAGAATGAAATGATAAGCGGTTTTCAGTAAGGTTTTCTCTGCAAGCACTGAAATTGTAGGTGATAGATAGTTTTGTGATAAGATAAATCGTAACGAGTAACAAGTAAATAAAGTAAACAAAGTGCAGCAAGGTGGCCCAATCCTTTATGTGGCAAAGGATAAGCCTAGACAATTTCTAATAATGAGAAAAGAGCTCCCGAGGAAACATTGGGAATTATCGTCAAGCTAGTTTTCATCATGTTCATATAATTCGCGTTTGGTACTTTGATAATTTGATATGTGGGTGCACCGGTACTTGGGTACTGCCCTAACTTGGACAAGTATCCCACTTATGATTAACCCCTATTGCAAGCATCCGCAACTACAAAAGAAGTATTAAGGTAAACCTAACCACAACATTAAACATATGGATCCATATCAGCCCCTAACGAAGCAACGCATAAACTAGGGTTTAAGCTTCTGTCACTCTAGCAACCCATCATCTACTTATTACTTCCCCATGCCTTCCTCTAGGCCCAAGTAATGGTAAAGTGTCATGTAGTCAACGTTCACATAACACCACAAGAGGAAAAGACAACATACATCTCATCAAAATATCGAACGAATACCAAATTCACATGACTACTAATAGCTAGACTTCACCCATGTCCTCAGGATCAAATGTAACTACTCACAAAGCATATACATTTTCATAATCAGAGGAGTAATAATATGCATAAAGGATCTGAACATATGATCTTCCACCAAGTAAACCAATTAGCTTCAACTACAAGGAGTAATCAACACTACTAGCAACCCACACGTACCAATTTGTGGTTTTGATACAAGATTGGATACAAGAGATGAACTAGGGTATTGAGAGGCGATGGTTCTGGTGAAGATGTTGTTGGAGATTGACCCCCTCCCGATGAGAGGATCGTTGGTGATGATTTTCCCCTCCCGGAGGGAAGTGTCCCCTGCAAAACAGCTCCGCCGGAGCCCTAGATTGATTCCGCCAAGGTTCCGCCTCGTGGCAGCGGAGTTTCGTCCCGTAAGCTTGCCCATGATTTTTTCTAGGGTAAAAGTGATGATATAGCAGAAGATGGACGCCGGAGGCTGATGTCTACTATGCAACCTTCTTCTTGTAGACGTTGTTGGGCCTGCAAGTGCACAGGTTTGTAGGACAGTAGCAAATTTCCCTCAAGTGGATGACTGCTACGTCTTGAGATTGCGTTGGTTTTCCTGGAAGAGGAGAGGATGATGCAGCACAGTAGCATAAGTATTTCCCTCAGTTTTTGAGAACCAAGGTATCAATCTAGTAGGAGGCCATGCACAAGTCCCTCGTACCTGCACAAAACGATAGCTACTCGCAACCAACGCGATTAGGGGTTGTCAATCCCTTCACGGTCAATTACAAGAGTGAGATCTGATAGAGATTATATTTTTGGTATTTTTGGTATAAAGATGCAATGTGAAAAGTAAAAAGCAAAGTAAAAACAAAGCAAGTATAAAAGTGATGGAGATTGATTTGATGAGAATAGACCCGGGGGGCATAGGTTTCACCAGTGGCTTCTCTCAAGAGCATAAATATTCTACGGTGGGTGAACAAATTACTGTTGAGCAATTGACAGAATTGAGCATAGTTATGAGTATATCTGGGAATGATCATGTATATAGGCATCACGTCCGAGAGAAGTAGACCGAAACGATTCTACATCTACTACTATTAGTTCACTCATCGACCGCTATCCAGCATGCATCTAGAGTATTAAGTTAAAAACAGAGTAACACCTTAAGCAAGATGCAAGATGTAGAGGAATAAATTCATGCAATATGATAAATACCCCATCTTATTATCCTCGATGGCAACAATACAATACGTGCCTTGCAACCCTTTCTGTCACTGGGTAAGGACACCGCAAGATTGAACCCAAAGCCATGCACTTCTCCCATTGCAAGAACTACCAATCTAGTTGGCCAAACCAAACGGATAATTCGAAGAGACTTGCAAAGATAACTCAATCATACATAAAAGAATTTAGAGAAGATTCAAATATTATTAATAGATAAGCTGGATCACAAACCCACAATTCATCGGTCTCAAATAACACACCTCAAAAAGAAGATTACATAAAATAGATCTCCACGAGAGAGGGGGAGAACATTGTATTGAGGTCCAAAAAGAGAGAAGAAGCCATCTAGCTACTAGCTATGGACCCGAAGGTCTGAAGTAAACTACTCACACTTCATCGGAGAGGCTATGGTGTTGATGTACAAGCCCTCCGTGGTGGATGCCTCCTCCGGCGGAGCTCCGGAACAGGCCCAAGATGGGATCTCATGGATACAGGAAGTTGCGTCGGTGGAATTTGGTTTTTGGCTCCCGTTCTGATCGTTTGGGGTATGTAGGTATATATAGGAGGAAGGAGTACGTCAGTGGAGCATCAGGGGGCGCGCGAGGTAGGGCGGCGCGCCCTAGTGGGGGGGAGGGGAGCACCCCACCCTCGTGACCGCCTTCGATGTTCCTTGGCGTAGGGTCCAAGTCTCGTGGATCACGTTCGGTGAGAAAATCACGTTTCCAAAGGTTTCATTCCGTTTGGACTCCGTTTGATATTCTGTTTCTTCGATAAACCGAAAAAGGCAAAAAACAGCAATTCTGGGCTGGGCCTCCGGTTAATAGATTAGTCCCAAAAGTAATATAAAAGTGGAAAATATAGCCCATTATAGTCCAAAACAATAGATAAAGTAGCATGGAGCAATCAAAAATTATAGATACGTTGGAGACATATCAGGCATCCCCAAGCTTAATTCATGCGCGTCCTCGAGTAGGTAAATGATAAAAAGAGAATTTTTGATGCGGAGTGATACTTTGGCATAATTTCAATGTAAATCTACTTAATCATGGTATGAATATTCAGATCCGAAAGATTCAAGACAAAAGTTCATATTGACATAAAAATAATAATACTTCAAGCATACTAACTAAGCAGTTATATCTTCTCAAAATAACATGGCCAAAGAAAGTTATCCCTACAAAATCATATAGTCTGGCTATGCTCCATGTTCCCCACACAAAGTATTTAAATCATGCACAACCCCGATGACAAGCCAAGCAATTGTTTCATACTTTAACATTTTCAAAACTTTTTCAATCTTCAAGCAATACATGAGCATGAGCCACGGATATAGCACTATATGTGGAATAGAATGGTGGTTGTGGAGAAGACAAAAAGAGGGAAGATAGTTTCACATCAACTAGGCGTATCAACGGACTATCGAGATGCCCATCAATAGATATCAATGTGAGTGAGTAGGGATTGCCATGCAACGGATGCACTAGAGCTATAAGTATATGAAAGCTCAACAAAAGAAACTAAGTGGGTGTGCATCCAACTTGCTTGCTCATGAAGACCTAGGGCATTTGAGGAAGCCCATCATTGGAATATACAAGACAAGTTCAATAATGAAAATTTTCCACTAGTATATGAAAGTGAAAAATGAGAGACTCTCTATCATGAAGATCATGGTGCTACTTTGAAGCACAAGTGTGGTAAAAGGATAGTAACATTGTCCCTTCTCTCTTTTTCTCTCATTTTTTTATTTGGGCCTTTTCTCCTTTTTTTATGGCCACTTTTTTTTATTTGTCGTCCGGAGTCTCATCCCGACTTGTGGGGGAATCATAGTCTCCATCATCCTTTCCTCACTTGGGACAATGCTCTAATAATAATGATCATCACACTTTTATTTTTCTTACAACTCAACAATTACAACTCGATACTTAGAACAAAATATGACTCTATATGAATGACTCCGGCGGTGTACCGGGATATGCAATGAAACATGAGTGACATGTATGAAAGAATTATGAACGGTGGCTTTGCCACAAATACGATGTCAACTACATGATCATGCTAGCAATATGACAATGATGGAGCGTGTCATAATATACGGAACGGTGGAAAGTTGCATGGCAATATATCTCAGAATGGCTATGGAAATGCCATGATAGGTAGGTATGGTGGCTGTTTTGAGGAAGGTATATGGTGGGTGTATGATACCGGCGAAAGGTGTGCGGTATTAGAGAGGCTACCAATGGTGGATGGATGGGAAAAAAGTGTGTATAATCCATGGACTCAACATTAGTAATAAAGAACTCATATACTTATTGCAAAAATCCAGAAGTTATCAAAGCAAAGTATTACACGCATGCTCCTAGGGGGATAGATTGGTAGGAAAAGACCATCGCTCGTCCCCGACCGCCACTCATAAGGAGCACAATCAATAAATAAATCATGCTCCGAGTACATCACATAACGGTTCACCATACGTGCATGCTACGGGAATCACAAACTTCAACACAAGTATTCTTTAAATTCACAACTACTCAACTAGCATGATTCTAATATCACCATCTTCATATCTCAAAACAATTATCAAGCATCAAACTTATCTTAGTATTCAACGCACTCAAAAGGAAGTTTCACATATCTTGAATACCAAGTATACTAACATTAAGCAAACTACCATGCTATTAACGACTCTCAAAATAATATAAGTGAAGCATGAGATATCAAGTTTATTTAAAACAAATCTACCACCATGCTCTAAAAGATGTAAGTGAAGCACTAGAGCAAAAATTATCACGCTCAAAAAGATGTAAGCGAATCACTATGAGCAAAACTATCGAGCTCAAAAGATATAAGTTAAGCACATAGAGTATTCTATCAAATTCCAATTCATGCATGGCTCTTTCAAAAGGTGTGTACAGCGAGGATGATTGTGGTAAACTAACAAACAAAGACGCAAATAATACAAGACGCTCCAAGCAAAACACTTATCATGTGGTGCATAAAAATATAGCTCCAAGTAAATTACCGATGGAAGTGGACGAAAGAGGGGATGCCTTTCGGGGCATCCCCAAGCTTTGAATTTTTGGTGTCCTTGGATTATCTTGGGGTGCCATGGGCATCCCCAAGCTTAGGCTCTTGCCACTCCTTGTTCCATAATCCATCAAAAGAATTTACCCAAAACTTGAAAACTTCACAACACAAAACTCAATAGAAATCTCGTGAGCTCCGTTAGAGAAAGAAAACAAAAGACTATTTTAAGGTACTGTAATAAACTCATTTTTTATTTGTATTGGTGTTAAACCTAATGTATTACAACTTCTCTATGGATCATTAACTATTTTACTAGCCATAGATTCATCAAAATAAGCAAACAACACACGCAAAACATAATCTGTCAAAAACAGAACAGTCTGTAGTAATCTGTAACTAACGGAAACTTATGGAACTCAAAAAATTCTACCAAAATTAGAAGACCTGGACAATTTGTTTATGGATCAGCAGCAATTGCAATCTTTATTTTATCACGGTTTGGTGATTGTTAACAATTCGGGCACTGAGCGCAAAGTTTCTGGAAATTACAGCAAGATGAAATTACTATCATCCAAGAAGATCCAATAGGTTTAACTTGGCACAAAAACTAATTAAAAGATAAAACCACATATAAACAGAGGATAGATGGATTATTTATTCCTAAACAGAAGAAAAACAAAAAACTAAAAATAAAATTGGGTTGCCTCCCAACAAGCGCTATCGTTTAACGCCCCTAGCTAGGCATTGAGATTTCAATGATGCTCACAAGAAAGACAAGAATTGAGGCACAAAGAGAGCATCATAAAACATGTGACAAACACACTTAAGTCTAACATACTTCCTATGCATAGGCATATTATAGGCAAACAAATTATCGTAGCAAGCAAAAACTAGCATATGCAAGGAAGCAGAACGGAACAATAGCAATCTTAACATAACGAGAGGTAATTTAGTAACATGAAAATTTCTATAACCATATTTTCCTCTGTCATAATAATTACATGTAGCATCATAAGAAAATTCAACAATATAGCTATCACATAACATATTCTCAACACGATCCACATGCCTGCGGAGTTAACACTCTTCCGAAATAGTGGGACTAATATTAACTAAAGTCATGACCTCTCCAAACCCACTTTTATCAAAAACTTCATAAGATTGAACATTATCCAAATATGTGGGATCTAAAGTAGACACTCTTCCAGACCCACTTTCAATATTATTGCAAACACTATTATCAAGGTCATATTCATCATGGGGATTAAATAAATTTTCAAGATCATAAGAAGAATCACCCCAATCATGATCATTGCAACAAGTAGAGGACATAGCAAAACTAGCATCCCCAATCTTAGGGTTTTGCATATTTTTAGCACAATTGACATCAATAGAATTTATAGTAAAATCATTGCAATCATGCTTTTTATTCAAAGATCTATCGTGAATCGCTTCATAAAGTACTTCATCACAATTTTTAGATTCACGATTTCAGGCAAAACCTCATAAAGATAATCTAGTGCACTCAATTCACTAGCAATAGGTTGATCATAATTGGATCTCTTAACGAGATTAGCAACTGGATGAGGATCCATAAACTTTTAGCAAGCGAAGATGCAAGGCAAAAGAAGGCACATGGTAACACATGATTGAACGGAGGAAGGGCGAATAAAACGGCAAGGGTGAAGTGGGGGAGAGGAAAACGAGAGGCAAATGGCAGATAATGTAATGCGAGAGATAGGGATTGTGATCGGTACTTGGTATGTTGACTTTTGCGTAGACTCCCCGGCAACGGCGCTAGAAATCCTTCTTGCTACATCTTGAGCTTGCGTTGGTTTTCCCTGAAGAGGAGAGGATGATGCAGCATAGTAGCGTAAGTATTTCCCTCAGTTTTTGAGAACCAAGGTATCAATCTAGTAGGAGGCCACGCACAAGTCCCTCGTACCTGCAAAAAACGATAGCTACTTGCAACCAACGTGGTCAGGGGTTGTCAATCCCTTAACGGTCACTTACGAGAGTGAGATCTGATAGAGATAATATTTTTGGTATTTTTGGTATAAAGATGCAAAGTGAAAAGTAAAAAAGCAAAGTAAAAACAAAGAAAGTATAAAAGTGATGGAGATTGATTTGATGAGAATAGACCCGGGGGCCATAACTAGTGGCTTTTCTCAAGAGCATAAATATTCTACGGTGGGTGAACAAATTACTATTGAGTAATTGACAGAATTGAGCATAGTTATGAGTATATCTAGGTATGATCATGTATATAGGCATCATGTCCGAGACAAGTAGACTGAAACGATTCTGCATCTACTACTATTACTCCACTCATCGACCGCTATCCAGCATGCATCTAGAGTATTAATTTAAAATCAGAGTAACGCCTTAAGCAAGATGACATGATGTAGAGGAACAAAATCATGCAATATGATAAATACCCCATCTTGTTATCCTCGATGGCAACAATACAACACGTGCCTTGCAACCCTTTCTGTCACTGGGTAAGGACACCGCAAGATTGAACACAAAGCCATGCACTTCTGCCATTGAAAGAACTACCAATCTAGTTGGCCAAACCCAACGGATAATTCAAAGATATTTGCAAAAATAACTCAATGATACATAAAAGAATTAAGAGAAGATTCAAATATTATTCATAGATAAGCTGGATCATAAACCCACAATTCATCGGTCTCAACAAACACACCGCAAAAAGAAGATTACATCGAGTAGACCTCCACGAGAGAGGGGGAGAACATTGTATTGAGGTCCAAAAAGAGAGAAGAATCCATCTAGCTACTAGCTATGGACGCGAAGGTCTAAAGTAAACTACTCACACTTCATCGAAGAGGCTATGGTGTTGATGTAGAAGCCCTCCGTGGTGGAGGCCCCCTCCGACGGAGCTCCGGAACAGGCCCCAAGATGGGATCTCATGGATACAGGAAGTTGCGGTGGTGGAATTAGGTTTTTGGCTCCCGTTCTGATCGTTTGGGGGTACGTAGGTATATATAGGAGGAAGGAGTACGTCGGTGGAGCATCAGGGGGCCCACGAGGCAGCGGGCGCGCCCTGGGGGGGGGGGGGGGGGCGCCCCCCACCCTCGTGACCCTCTCCGATGTTCCTTGGCATAGGGTTCAAGTCTCCTGGATCACGTTCGGTGAGAAAATCACGTTTCTGAAGGTCTCATTCCGTTTGGACTCCGTTTGATATTCTGTTTCTTTGAAACACTGAAAAAGGCAAAAGACATCAATTCTGGGCTGGGCCTCCGGTTAAT
>NC_041391.1:242147-243820 GCF_002162155.2 Triticum dicoccoides | reverse complement strand
CTCCGACGGAGCTCCGGAACAGGCCCCAAGATGGGATCTCATGGATACAGGAAGTTGCGGTGGTGGAATTAGGTTTTTGGCTCCCGTTCTGATCGTTTGGGGGTACGTAGGTATATATAGGAGGAAGGAGTACGTCGGTGGAGCATCAGGGGGCCCACGAGGCAGCGGGCGCGCCCTGGGGGGGGGGGAGGGGGCGCCCCCCACCCTCGTGACCCTCTCCGATGTTCCTTGGCATAGGGTTCAAGTCTCCTGGATCACGTTCGGTGAGAAAATCACGTTTCTGAAGGTCTCATTCCGTTTGGACTCCGTTTGATATTCTGTTTCTTTGAAACACTGAAAAAGGCAAAAGACATCAATTCTGGGCTGGGCCTCCGGTTAATAGGTTAGTTGCAAAAGTAATATAAAATTGGAAAATAAATCCCATTATAGTCCAAAACAATAGATAAAGTAGCATGGAGCAATCAAAAATTATAGATACGTTGGAGACGTATCAATGACCTAAGGTTTATCAATCCGTGGGAGGCATAGGATAAAGATGGTCTCTCTCAAGCAACCCTACAACAAAATAACAAAGAGTCTCTTGTGTCCCCAACACACCCAATACAATGGTAAATTGTATAGGTGCACTAGTTCGGCGAAGAGAAGGTGATACAAGTGCAATAAGGATGGTAGATATAGGGTTTTTGTAAACTGAAGATATAAAAATAGCAAGGTAACAAGTGATAAAGGTGAGCATAAACGGTATTGCAATGATAGGAAACAAGGCCTAGGGTTCATACTTTCACTAGTGCATGTTCTCTCAACAATAATAACATAGATAGATCATATAACAAGCCCTCAACATGCAACAAAGAGTCACTCCAAAGCCACTAATAGCGGAGAACAAATGTAGAGATTATGGTAGGGTACAGAACCACCTCAAAGCTATTCTTTTGGATCAATCCATAAAAGAGTTCGTACTAGAATAACACCTTAAGACACAAATCAACCAAAACCCTAATGTCAACTAGATACTCCATTGTCACCTCAAGTATCCGTGGGCATGATTATACAATATGCATCACACAATCTCAGATTCATCCAACCAACACAAAGTACTTCAAAGAGTGCCCCAAAGTTTCTACCGGAGAGTCAAGAACGTGTGCCAACCCCTATGCATAGGTTCATGGGCGGAACCAGCAAGTTCGTCACCAAAACATACATCAAGAGGCACGTGATCTCCCATTTTCACCACAGATAAGCACGACAAGACATACATCAAGTGTTCTCATAAAAGACTCAGTCCGATAAGATAATTCAAAGGGGAAACTCAATTCATCACAAGAGAGTAGAGGGGGAGAAACATCATAAGATCCAACTATAATAGCAAAGCTCGGTATACATCAAGATCATGCCATAGAGGAAACACGAGAGAGAACATGATAGAGAGATCAAACACATAGCTACTGGTACATACCCTCAGCCCCGAGGGTGAACTACTCCCTCCTCGTCATGGAGAGCACCGGGATGATGAAGATGGCCACCAGTGATGGGTTCCCCCCTCCGGCAGGGTGCCGGAACAGGGTCCCGATTGGTTTTTGGTGGCTAAAGAGGCTTGCGGCGGCGGAACTCCCGATCTATCTTCTGTTCTGGAAGTTTTACGATACGTAGGTATATATGGGTGCATGGGGTAG
>NC_041391.1:219647-242039 GCF_002162155.2 Triticum dicoccoides | reverse complement strand
GGGGGGGGCACGAGGCAGGGGGGCGCTCCCTAGGGGGGTGGGCGCGCCCCCACCCTCGTGAGCACCTCCCTTCTTTCCTGACGTGCACTCCAAGTCCATCGGGTGGCTTTCCTTCCAAAAATAACTTCTCTAGTTGATTTCATTCCGTTTTGACTCCGTTTGATATCCCTTTTCCTCGAAACACTGAAATAGGCATAAAACAGCAAATCTGGGCTGGGCCTCCGGTTAATAGGATAGTCCCAAAAATAATATGAAAGTGGATAATAAATCCCAATATAGTCCAATACAGTAGATAAAGTAGCATGGAGCAATCAAAAATTATAGATACGTTGGAGAGGTATCAAGCATCCCCAAGCTTAATTCCTACTCGTCCTCGAGTAGGTAAATGATAAAAATGATAATTTTTGATGCGGAGTGCTACTTGGCATAATTTCAATGTAAATATTCTTAATTATGGTATGAATACTCAGATCCGAAAGATTCAAGACAAAAGTTCATATTGACATAAAAATAATAATACTTCAAGCATACTAACAAAGCAATTATGTCTTCTCAAAATAGCATGGCAAAAGAAAGTTCATCCCTACAAAATCATATAGTTAGGCTATGCTTCATTTTCGTCATACAAAGATGTTCCCAACTTCTATACCCCCGATGACAAGCCAATCAATTGTTTCATACTTAAATAATCTCAAACCTTTTCAACCTTCACGCAATACATGAACGTGAGCCATGTATATAGCACTATGGGTGGAATAGAATATGATGATGGGGATTGTGTTGAGAAGACAAAAGGAGAAAGTCTCACATTGACGACGATAATCAACGGGCTATGGAGATGCCCATCAATTCATGTCAACATGAGGAGTAGGGATTGCCATGCAACGGATGCACTAGAGCTATGAATGCTCAACAAAAGAAAACTAGTGGGTGTGCATCCAACTTGCTTGCTCATGAAGACCTAGGGCATTTGAGGAAGCCCATCGTAGGAATATACAAGCCAAGTTCTATAATGAAAAAATTCCCACTAGTATAAAAAGACAACTTATGAGACACACTAAATGAAAAACATGGTGCTACTTTGAAGCACAATATATGAGACTCACTACATGAAGAACAAGGTGCTACATTGAAGCACAAGTGTGGAAAAAGAGATACTAACATTGCCCTTTTTATTTATTTTCTTTTTTTTGGCCTTTCCTTTTTTTCTTTTTGGCCTTTCCCTTTTTTTGATTGGGCAATGCTCTAATAATGATGATCAACACACTTCTATTGATTACAACATAAGGATTACAACCCAAAACTAGAACAAGATATGACTATATGAATGCCTCCGGCGGTGTACCGGGATGGTGCAATGAATCAAGAGTGACATGTATGAAAAATAATGCATGGTGGCTTTGCCAGAAATACGAAGTCGACTACATGATCATGCAATGGCAATATGACAAAAGTAAAGTATGTCATGATGATGATGAACGGAACGGTGGAAAGTTGCATGGCAATATATCTCGGAATGGCTATGGAAATGCCATAATAGGTAGGTATGGTGGATGTTTTGAGGAAGATATAAGGAGGTTTATGTGTGATAGAGCGTATCATATCACGGGGTTTGGATGCACCGGTGAAGTTTGCACCAACTCGCAAGGTGAGAAAGGGCAATGCACGGTACCGAAGAGGCTAGCAAAGGCGGAAAGGTAAAAATGTGTATAATCCATGGACTCAACATTAGTCAAAAGAACTCATATACTTATTGCAAAAATTTAGAAGTCATCAAAAATCAAGTACTACGCGCATGCTCCTAGGGGGATAGATTGGTAGGAAAAGACCACCGCTCGTCCCCGACCGCCACTCATAAGGATGCACAAGCCAGGTACACTTCGTGTTTCAAATTTGTTACACAACTTTAACCATACGTGCATGCTATGGGACTTGCTAACTTCAACACAAGAATTCTTTAAATTCACAACTACTCAACTAGCATGACTCTAATATCACCATCTTCATATCTCAAAACAATTATCAAGCATCAAACTTTTCTTAGCATTGAACGCACTCAAAAGAAAGTTTCACATATCTTGAATACCAAGTATATTAATATTAAGCAAATCACCATGCTATTAACGAATCTCAAAATAATCTAAGTGAAGCATGAGAGATCAATAGTTTCTTTAAAACAAATCCACCAACGTTCTCTAAAAGATCTAAGTGAAGCACTAGAGCAAAAATTATCACGCTCAAAAGGTATAAGTGAAGCACTATGAGCAAAACTATCAAGCTCAAAAGATATAAGTGAAGCACATAGAGTATTCTATCAAATTCCAATTTATGTATGGCTCTATCAAAAGGTTTGTACAGCAAGGATGATTGTGGTAGACTAACAAGCAAAGACGCAAATGATACAAGATGCTCCAAGCAAAACACATATCATGTGGTGAATAAAAATATAGCTCCAAGTAAATTACCGATGGAAGTAGACGAAAGAGGGGATGCCTTCCGGGGCATCCCCAAGCTTTGAATTTTTGGTGTCCTTGAATATTACCTTGGGATGCCTTGGGCATCCCCAAGATTAGGCTCTTGCCTTGGGCATCTCCTTACTTCGAATCTTTACCCAAAACTTGAAAACTTCACAACACAAAACTTAACAGAAAACTCGTGAGTCCCATTAGCGAAAGAAAACAAAACACCACTTCAAGGTACTGTAATGAACTCATTCTTTATTTATTTTGGTATTAAACCTACTGTATTCCAACTTCTCTATGGTTTATAAACTATTTTACTAGCCATAGAGTCATCAAAATAAGCAAACAACACACGAAAAACAGACTCTGTCAAAAACAGAACAGTCTGTAGTACTCTGTAACTAACGCAAACTTCTGGAACTCTAAAAATTCTAAAATAAATTGCTGGACCTGAGGAATTTGTCTAGTAATCATCTTAAAAAAGAATTAACTAAATATCACTCTCCAGTAAAAAGTTGAAGCTAATCTCGTGAGCGCTAAAGTTTCTGTTTTTTACCGCATGATCATAAAGACTTCACCCAAGTCTTCCCAAAGGTTCTACTTGGCACAAACACTAATTAAAACACAAAACCACATCTAAAAAGAAGCTAGATGGATTGTGTATTCCTAAACAGAACAGAAAATCAAGAAACTAAAATAAAATTGGGTTGCCTCCCAACAAGCGCTATCGTTTAACGCCCCTGGCTAGGCATTATGATTTCAATGATGCTCACAAAAAAATAAGAATTGAGACATAAAGAGAGCATCATAAAGAATATGACTAGCACATTTAAGTCTAACCCACTTCCTATGCATAGGGATTTTTTGATCAAACAATTTATGGCAACAATAATAAACAAGCATAGGAAGACAAAACAAGCATAACTTCAAAAATTTAAGCACATGGAGAGGAAACTTGATATTATTGCAATTCCTACAAGCATATATTCCTCCCTCATAATAATTTTCAGTAGCATCATGAATGAATTCAACAATATAACCAGCACCTAAAGCATTATTTTAAAGATCTACTAGCATATAAAATTTATTACTCTCCACATAAGCAAAATTCTTCTCATTCGGAATAGTAGTGGGAGCAAACTCAACAAAATAACTATCATGTGATTGAAAATTAAGATCAAGATGACAAGTTTCATGGTTATCATTATTCTTTATAGCATACGTGTCATCACAATAATCATCATAGATAGGAGTCATGCTTTCATCATAGTAAATTTGCTCATCAAAGCTTGGGGGACAAAAAATATCATCTTCATCAAACATAGCTTCCCCAAGCTTGTGGCTTTGCATATCATTAGCATCATGGATATTCAAGGAATTCATACTAACAACATTGCAATCATGCTCATCATTCAAAGATCTAGTGCCAAACATTTTAATGCATTCTTCTTCTAACACTTTGGCACAATTTTCGTTTCCATCAAACTCACGAAAGATATTAAAAAGACGAAGCGTATGGGACAAACTTAACTCCATTTTTTAGTTTTCTTTTATAAACTAAACTAGTGATAAAACAAGGAACAAAAAGACCAGTATATGGAAAGCTCGTAGGCACCGGATCAGTGATGGATAATTATGCCGGATGCGGTTCGTCATGTAACAGTCGTAACATAGGGTGACACAGAACTAGCTCCAGTTCATCAATTTAATGTAGGCATGTATTCCGAATATAGTCATACGTGCTTATGGAGAAGAACTTGCATGACATCTTTTGTCCTACCCTCCCGTGGCAGCGGGGTCCTATTGTAAACTAAGGGATATTAAGGCCTCCTTTTAATAGGGAACCGGAGCAAAGCATTATCACGTAGTGAATACATGAACTCCTTAAACTATGTTCATCACCGGGAGTGGTCCCGATTATTGTCACTTCGGGGTTGCCGGATCATAACACATAGTAGATGACTATAGACATGCAAGATAGGATCAAGAACTCACATATATTCATGAAAACATAATAGGTTCAGATCTGAAATCATTAAGCATAGTGGATACTAGGGATCAAACCCTAACAAAGTTAACTCAATTACATGATAAATCTCATCCAACCCATCACCGTCCAGCAAGCCTACGATGGAATTACTCACGCACGGCGGTGACCATCATGAAATTGGTGATGGAGGATGGTTGATGAAGACGACGGCGACGAATCCCCCTCTTCGGAGCCCCGAACGGACTCCAGATCAGCCGTCCCGAGAGGTTTTAGGGCTTGGCGGCGGCTCCGTATCCTAAAATGCAATGATTTCTTCTCTCTGATTTCTTCTCCCCGAAAGCCAATATATAGAATTGGAGTTGGCGTCGGAGCGTGTCCAGGGGGCCCACGAGGTAGGGGGGCGCACCTACGAGGGGGGGCGCGCCCCCCACCCTCGTGGACAGGGTGTGGGCCCCATGGTCTTCCTCGTTGGTGAGGATTTTTATTATTTTTTATAAGACATCCCGTGGAGTTTCAGGTCATTCTGAGAAGTTTTGTTTTCTGCACAAAAAACAACATCATGGCAATTCTGCTGAAAACTGCGTCAGTCCGGGTTAGTTCCATTCAAATCATACAAGTTAGAGTCCAAAACATGGGCAAAAGTGTTTGGAAATGTAGATACGACGGAGACGTATAAGAGGCCCACCAGGGGGCCCAGGAGATAGGGGGCGCGCCCTATAGGGGGGGGCGCCCTCCTGTCTCCTGGACAGGGTGTGGGCCCCCTGGCGTATTTATTTTGCTAAGAAATTCTTATTAATTCCAAAAAGTTGTTTCGTGGAGTTTCAGGACTTTTGGAGCTGTGCAGAATAGGTTTCCAATGTTTGCTCCTTTTCCAGCCAGAAATCCAGCTGCCGGCATTTCCCCTCTTCATGGTAAACCTTGTAAAATAAGAGAGAATAGCCATAAGTATTGAGATATAATGTGTAATAACAGCCCATAGGGCAATAAATATTGATATAAAAGCATGATGCAAAATGGACGTATCAACTCCCCCAAGCTTAGACCTCGCTTGTCCTCAAGCGGAAGCCGAAATCGAAAAATATGTCCACATGTTTAGGGATAAAGGTGTAGATAAAAATAAAATACAGACATGAGGGAATCATGATCATTCTAATAACAACAACATAAGATTTTGTCATATGATTTCCTATGCTCAAGTGACAAGCAATTCACAATGTCAACTATGGTTCAAAAACTTCATTGGGAACTAAAAAACTATAATCTCAGTCATTGAAGCAATTGCAATCTATCATAACATCAGAAAGAGTCAATAACAGAGCTTTTCAGCAAGCTCACATACTCAACTATCCCGTAGTCTCCTACAATTGCTAACACTCACGCAGTACTTGTGGTTATAGAGTTTCAGTAGGACACCGAGAAAGATAGGGGCTTATTGTGTTTCCTCCCAACGTATTAACCTTTAGGTGATGTCAACAATAATAGCCCATGCTAACTTACATCCAATTGGATATATATATATATATCATGATCTTTCAAACAGGAGGATCTTGCCAAAGGATAAAATGAAAAAGGGAAAGGTGAGGATCACCTTGACTCAAGCATAAGGTAAAAACATAAAGTAAAAGATAGGCCCTTCGCAGAGGGAAGCAGAGGTTGTCATGTGCGTTTAGGGTTGATGCACAAAATCTTAATGCAAAAGAATGTCACTTTATATTGCCCCTTGTAAGTGGACCTTTATTATGCAGTCCGTCGCTTTTATTACTTCCACAACAAGTTTGTGCAAAGCTTAGTTTCTCTGCACTAATAAGTCATACATATTTAGAGAGCAATTTTTATTTCTTGCACCGATGACAACTTACTTGAAGGATCTTACTCAATCCATTGGTAGGTATGGTGGACTCTCATGGCAAAACTGGGTTTAGGGATATTTGGAAGCACAAGTAGTATCTCTACTTGGTGCAAGGAATTTGGCTAGCATGAGGGGAAAAGGCAAGCTCAACATGTTTGGAAGTTCAATGACAATATACTTTAACTGAGATGTCAGAAAACATAAACCATTATGTTGTCTTCCTTGTCCAACCTCAACTCTTTGAGCATGTCATACTTAATGAGTTCTCCCAATTATAAAAGGTGTCCAAGATAATATATTTATATGTGAACCCCTCTTTCCTTATCACTTCCTATTAATTGCAACGATGACCAAGGCCTCTCAACAGTTTTTATGCCTCATTGAGGTAGTCCTGGATTAGGGGGTGTCCGGATAGCCGAACTATCATCTTTGGCCGGACTCCTGGACTATGAAGATACAAGATGGAAGACTTCGTCCCGTGTCCGGATGGGACTTTCCTTGGCGTGGAGGGCAAGCATGGCGATACGGATATGTAGATCTCCTACCATTGTAACCGACTCTGTGTAACCCTAACCCTCTTCGGTGTCTATATAAATCGGAAGGTTTTAGTCCGTAGGAAAAACAACAATCATACCATAGGCTAGCTTCTAGGGTTTAGCCTCTCTGATCTCGTGGTAGATCTACTCTTGTACTACCCATATCATCAATATTAATCAAGCAGGAGTAGGGTTTTACCTCCATCGAGAGGGCCCAAACCTGGGTAAAAACATCGTGTCCCTTGTCTCCTGTTACCATCCGCCTAGACGCACAGTTCAGGACCCCCTACACGAGATCCGCCGGTTTTGACACCGACATTGGTGCTTTCTTTGAGAGTTCCTCTGTGTCGTCACCTCTATGCTCGATGGCTCCTTCAATCATCAACAATGACGCGGTCCAGGGTGAGACTTTTCTCCCCAGACAGATCTTCGTATTCGGCGGCTTTGCACTGCGGCCCAATCTGCTTGGCCATCTGGAGCAGATCGAAAGTTATGCCCCTGGCCATCAGGTCAGATCTGGGAGTTTGAACTACACGGCCTACATTCGTGGAGACTTGATCTTCGACGGATTCGAGCCACAGCCAAGCGCGCCGCACAGTCTCGATAGGCCGCACCAGAGTCCGCTCCGACCCTTAGTTCGGAGCCGACTTCGCCGTTCGAGGATGAGTGGCTGGACACCACCTCGGGGGCTGAGATCTCTATGGCGATCGAGCCGAACACCATCCCTGTCCTTTGTGAAGCTCGTGACTCCAAGGTGCTAGACTCCTCTCCGGAATCCGAACCTTCCGCGCCCCTGCCAATCGAATCCGATTGGGCACCGGTTATGGAGTTCACTTCCGCAGACATCTTTCTGCACTCGCCCTTCGGCGACATCCTGAACTCACTAAAGTCTCTCTCTTTAATAGGAGAGCCCTGGCCGAATTATGGCCAGGAAGGTTGGGATGCGGACGACGAAGAAATTCAACGCCCACCCACCACCCACTTTGTAGCCACTGTCGATGATTTAACCGAAATGCTCGACTTTGACTCCGAAGACATCGACGGTATGGACGACGATGCCAGAGACGACAAAGAACCAGCGCCTACAGGGCACTGGAAGGCCAACTCGTCATACGACATATACATGGTGGACATCCCAAAAGACGGGAATGGGGATGGAACAGCGGAGGATGACCCTTCCAAGAAACAGCCTAAGCGCCGACGTCAGCGGAGCCACTCTAAATCCCGCCACAGCAAAAACGGTGATTCCGGCACGGGAGATAATAACACCCCGGATAGTGCCGAAGACGACCTCCTCCAGCAGGATTCAGCACAGGAGGAGGGAGAAGCCAGCCCGCACGATAGTGCAGCAGACAGAGGGGTAGAGGACGATAATTATGTGCCTCCCTCCGAAGACGAGGCAAGCCTCGACGACGACGAATTTGTCATGCCTGAGGATCCCGTCGAACAAGAGCGTTTCAAGCGCAGGCTTATGGCCACGGCAAGCAGCCTCAAGAAAAAGCAGCAACACCTTAGAGCTGATCAAGACTTACTAGCTGACAGATGGACTGAAGTCCTCGCAGCCGAAGATTATGAACTGGACTGCCCCTCCAAGAGCTACCCCAAACGCAGGCCGCTACCCCGATCTGACGAGGAAGCACCCACATCACCAGCGCACGATGTGGCCGACCGGCCACCTCGTGGCTGCGACAGAGAGGCCTCTCGGCCCTCCACTCAAGCCGCACCCCGGCGTTGCTCAAAAAGTAACAAGGCATGGGAAAATGCGCCTGACCTTTGTCGGAGTAATGGGCCACCGGTAGGCTAACCCGAGCCCCCGAACCTTTCAAGACATCAGGGCAGGCAGCGCCCCTTAAGTACCTGCGGCGACTCCAAGATAATCCGAGTCCCAGAGGTGACTCCAAGACGAGCCGAGTCCCGGAGGCGACTCCCAGTTAAGCCGAGTCCCAGAGGCGACTCCTAGTTAAGCCGAGTCCCAGAGGCGACTACCAGCTAAGCCGAGTCCCAGAGGCGACTCCAAGGAAGCCGACTATGGGGAGTCGGCCCGCGACTCCAACCACCCCGATAATTAAAGCCAGGCATGGCCACAGTGCGCCCTACCCACGGAGATCTCCGCCCGGCGCGGCAATGTTGCCATTGGGAGTCGGCCCCCAGGAGTCGGCCGGCCACTCCCACGGGCCCCACGCGCCATTAACCAGATGCGACGGGGGAATGGCAACAGTGATCGCCCGTCAGGCGGCAGCACTGTTTCCATGACCCCATGACCAAGCCCGCGTCATTAGAAGCACGGCTACAGTAATCTACAGCCGGCAAGACCCGCCCGCGGCGGACGCGGGCTGACGGCCTCGTACCAGGCCAGTCGGCGGGACCCACAAGTCGGCGGGCCCCAGGAGTCGACGGAGAAGACGGCGCCTGAGAGACAGACGGCTGGGACCCGCACCCAGCCGGTTTTACCATTGTAACCCTTGGGGGTAGGCCTATATAAACCCCCCACGGCACCCATGCAAAGGGTTCGAATCCATTAGCACTAGACAGACCATATAGGAAGGGGAAGAGCTAGCCTTGCCTTCTCCTACCTCCAGATACAGCTCTAGGAGCAACGTTGTATTCACTTTGCCCTAGTGATCATGCGGAGACCCCGCAGATCAGCAGTAGGGGTGTTATCTCCTCGAAGAGCCCTGAAGCTGGGTAAGATCCGCCGACGTGCATGTCTTCGCCTCATCCTGCTTCCAGGCACCAGCGACGTTCTACTCGCCCCCACCATGATAAGCCATCCTTTGGCATATGTCGCACCCAACCCCCAACATTTGGCGCCCACCGTGGGGCCTGGTGCACCGTCGTCCGGAGATCTGTTCTGGACGGGAACCCTCTTCCTCCCTGGCGAGCGCAGCCAGCCAGGCTTGCCAGACGGAGTCTGCATCCACGCGCTGCGCGACGCTGAGGCCGTCGGTGCAGCGAGCTGCCTCACCGAACTTGTCGCCGAGGTTCACCTCTCGGACGAGCCTGCATCCGACGCAGGCACGGGTGGGCCTGAGAGCCTCCTCGCGGGCCTCCTCGACCAACTCCACGTCACCGGCGAGCCAGCCGTGGACGTGGAGTCCGTAGGCTCCATCGACCCGATGCTGGTCGACTTCGACGCCGTGTCGCTTGACACTTTCCCCACCAACGTGGTGGTCTACGACGAGCCGCTCCCTCACGAGGAGAGAGGCGGAAGCGCCGTCATGGAGGTGCTCGTCATCATTCACGATGAGCGTTCCGGTGAGGGAGCTCATGACCCGCTCAACACGGCTCTGCGAGACCTGACTGTGCCTATTCCAGAAGACGCAGATGCCGAGACGCTAGAGACACGCCGCCTTCAGATCATCGAAGGCGCCAAGAAGCTGGCAAGCATGAGGTGCTTGTTAGAAGCCTACCAGCGCGAGATGGACCGCGCTATGGGCGGCTCGCCGGCTCCGACTGGGCCTAGCCGCCTAGGCGCAGTCCGGCAACGCGGCGCGACCATCGCCGACTTGTTCGGGGCCAATCGCCCCGTGTACGCCAGGCCAGCAGAGAACATCCACGCCGTCCAAGCGGCGACTGACAAGCTAAAGAACTTCGAAGGCGAAGAGCGCCGCATGATGACGGAGCGAGTCCAGCAGCTCCTCGACGTGGTTGCTGCGCAGAACGCAGGCGGCGGCCGCACGGAGGCGCCGCAGCAACCAAACGACGACTTGCCTCCCCGCCGAGATCAAGGCGCGACGTCTCGGACGCCGACTGGTGGAGTCCGCGAACGAAAAGACAAAGAGCCGGCTGTCAGTCGCAGTCGGACTCGCATCACCATCGAGCGCGACCAAGACGGCCGTCCGAGAGCAGTGGAACGGCAGGGCGACTATCTTCCTCCCCCACCAAGAAGAGAACGGCGAGTTTCCCTGCCGCCTGCTGAGCATCCGACTCTAGGCGGCCGCCTTGGCCGCCGAGAAGGAGTCGGAGAGAATGACGCCCGCCACCGGATCGACCGACTCCATCGATCCCTGGCGCTAGAAGAAGAAGATGAGAGGTCGACTTCACCGAAGCCTTCATCCGCAACTTCACGAGCACGTACAAGCGATCTCCCAAGCCGCGCCAGCTTTCCTTGTGCGTGGAAGGCCCTGACGAGTCAACACGCGACTACCTCATGCGCTGGGGCGAGCTTGGGAACTCCTGCGAGGGCGTGCACGAGGTGCAGGCTATCAAGTACTTCACCGCCGGGTGCCAAGAAGGCACCCTCCTCAAGCACAAGCTCCTCTGCGACGAGCCTGAAACCCTCGACGAACTACTGGTCATAGCAGACAAGTACGCCACAGCCGACTCCTCCATGAAGATGGAAATTCAAGTTAACGCGGCTGGCAAAGTGGCCCCTCAGGCTCCCAGAACTCCAGCTGGAGACACCAGTCGGCGACAACAACAGAACGACAACAAACGCAAGGCCCAACAGCCGCCTTCCAGCAGTCGGCAGGTTGTGACAGTCGAAGATCAACAGCCGGAGGGGCAGCCTCCGGCCAAGCGACAGAAAGGCGGCAAGTCCAACTGGTTGCCGGCCTTCTCTTACGAGTAGACTCTGGATGGTCCCTGTAAGTTCCATAGCGGCGCGAAGCCGTCAAACCATACCACCCGAAAGTGCCACTAGCTTACCAGAATCGCCAAGGGAGACGGCCTCCTTCCCCCCCCCCCCCACCTACTGGGCCGCCGCCTGCACCGCCGCCCCAGCAGCCGGCTGCTCGGCCAATCGGCGCAGTACAAGACGAGTACCCAGAAGAGCATGGAGCCTATGTGGTGTTCAGCAGTGTGGCTGATGATCGACGCAGCAGACGGTTGCAGCAGCAAGAAGTGAACGCTGTGGTGTAATACTCTAGAGTTCATGCATTGGTCCGAGAAGCCTATCAGTTGGAGCAGAGTAGATCACCCAGAGGTGATGCCGAATCCGGGCTCCTATGCCCTGGTCCTGAGCGCCACCTTGGCCACTGATAGGCGGGCCGCTCGCTTTTCGAGAGTGCTGATAGACGGAGGCAGTAGCATCAACATCCTGTACAAGGACACTATGGAGAAGCTAGGAATGAAGCAAAGACAGCTGCAGAGCAGCCGGACTGTGTTCCACGGCATCGTACCTGGCCTTTCCTGCTCGCCAATCGGCAAGATCATGATAGACGTTCTCTTCGGAGACAAAGATCATTCCCGCCGAGAGCCAGTCTGGTTTGAAGTGGTGGACCTCGAAAGCCCCTACCATGCGTTACTTGGCCGACCTGCTTTGGCCAAGTTCATGGCAGTCCCCCACTACGCCTACCTCAAGATGAAGATGCCGAGTTCCAAGGGAATTCTGACTGTAGCCGGCGACTACAGGAAGTCATCCGCTTGCGCGGCCGAGAGCAGTCGGCTGGCCGAGTCCCTGGTGATCGCAGCTGAGAAGCGGCTCCTTGATCGGGTCGTGGCAATGGCCAGAAAGCAGCCAGAGATGTCGCCTGACCCCAAGGAGTCGGAAGCTGAGGGTTCGTTCAAGCCATCCAAAGAGACTAAGAAGATACCCTTGGACCCGGAGCACCCAGAGAGGTACGCTGTCATGGGTACAAACCTTGATAGTAAATAGGAAGGCGAGCTCGTCGATTTCCTCCATGAGAATCGAGAAATCTTTGCATGGTCCCCTAAAGACATGCCAGGTGTACCGACGGAATTCGCCGAGCACAAGATACATGTCCAACCTGATGTGAAGCCTGTCAGGCAGCCCTTGCGCCACCTCTCGGAAGTGAAGAGAAGAGTTGTTGGAGAAGAGATAGCCCAGCTCCTAGCGGCCGGCTTCATTATGGAAGTGTTTTTTCCAGAGTGGTTGGCAAACCCGGTCTTGGTACTGACAAAAAACAAGCAGTGGCGGATGTGCATTGATTACACAAGCCTCAACAAAGCTTGCCCCAAGGACCCCTTTGCTTTGGCAAGAATCGATCAGGTGATAGACTCCACAGCCAGATGCGAGCTGTTGAGTTTCTTAGATGCATATTCAGGATATCACCAGATCAAGGTGAACCCGGCAGATAGACTGAAGACCGCCTTCATCACGCCATTCCGAGCCTTCTGCTACCTGACCATGACGTTCGGCTTGAGGAATGCCGGCGCCACCTTTCAGTGTTGCATGCAGAAGTGCCTCCTCAAGCAACTCGACAGAAATGCCCATGTCTACGTGGATGACGTGGTGGTGAAGACGGAGAAGCATGGGACACTGCTGGAAGACCTCAAGGAAACCTTTGAGAACCTGCGCTGATTCCAGATCAAGCTCAACCCTGAGAAGTGTGTTTTCGGAGTACCAGCCAGCCAACTCCTTGGCTTCCTTGTCTCTGAACGCGGCATAGAGTGCAACCCTGTGAAGATGAAGGCCATAGAAAGGATGGAGGTACCCAGCCGACTGTTAGATATGCAGAAGTTAACCGGCTGCTTGGCGTCCATCAGCCGATTCATCAGTCGGCTGGGCGAGAAAGCTCTCCCTTTGTATCAATTAATGAAGAAAACCACATTTTTTGAGTGGAACCACAAGGCGGATGAAGCATTTCCCCAGCTGAAGAAGATGTTCACTACTCCCCCTGTGCTGGCGGCTCCGACTCCTAAAGAGCCCATGCTCCTATACATTGCCGCCACCAGCCGAGTAGTCAGCACAGTCATTGTAGTCGAGCGCAAGAAGGAAGGCAAGGCGCTCCCTGTCCAGAGACCAGTGTATTACCTGAGCGAGGTACTCTCGACCTCCAAGCAGAACTACCCCCACTACCAGAAGATGTGCTACGGTGTGCATTTTGCCGCCAAGAAGCTGAAGCCATACTTTCAAGAGCATCCAATTACGGTGGTTTGCACGGCCCCGCTGGCCGATATCATCGGGAGCCGAGATGCTTCTGGCCGAATAGCCAAATGGGCCATAGATTTGGCTCCCTACACCATCTACTACCAGCCCCGCACCGCCATCAAGTCGCAAGCACTAGCCGACTTCCTCGCCGACTGCGCCGAGACCCAATACCTGCCGCCAGCGCCTGACTCCACCCATTGGCGGATGCATTTCGATGGCTCCAAGATGCGCACTGGCCTGGGAGCCGGCGTCGTCCTCACCTCCCCTAAAGTCGACAAGCTCAAGTATGTTCTGCAGATCCACTTCGCCGCCTCCAACAATGTCGCCGAATACGAGGCGCTCATTCATGGGCTCCGGCTTGCCAAAGAACTCGGCATTCGCCGGATCCTGTGCTATGGCGACTCCGATTTGGTGGTCCAGCAGTCATCTGGCGACTGGGACTCCAAAGATGCAAACATGGCGAGCTACCACTTCCTGTTGCGGCAACTCAGCGGATACTTCGAGGGGTGCGAGTTCCTTCACGTGCCAAGAAATGACAATGACCAAGCAGATGCCTTGGCACGAGTCGGCTTCACCCGCCAAGCAATACCATCCGGCGTCGCTCTTCAGCGCCTCCCTAAGCCGTCTATCAAGCCTTCACCCGAATCAGACTCCATCTTTGTGCCGGTTCCCCCCGAAGAAGTCGGATCTGACTCAAGAGCCCCAGCAGACGGCCCTAAGAAAATCACAGTCGAAGCCGGCCCGGGGACTTCAGAACCCGGCCCGGGGACTGTGCCAGTCGGCCCGGGGACTGCGCCAGTCGGCCCGGGGACTTTGTCAATCCAGCAAGCCGCCGCAGATTCCAGCCCGCCGTCTCCCAGCCCAGCCGCCCTTGTCCAAGTCGCAGTGGTGGTGGTTGAAGAAATAGCAGCACCCTCATGGGCGCAGCCCATCCTCAAGTTTCTACTGAACAGAGAGCTGCCAACTGATGAAATCTTGGCTCGGCAAGTGCAACACCGAGCGGCAGCCTACACCATAATCAACAGAGAGCTGGTCAGGTGCAGCGTCACTGGTGTCTAACAGTGCTGCATTGAGCCAGAGCAAGGCCAAGCAATTCTCAAAGACATCCATCAGGGCGAGTGCGGCCACCATGCAGCATCAAGAGCACTCTTCACCAAAGCCTTTCGGCATGGTTTCTTCTGGCCGACTGCCCTGGAAGAGGCTAAAGAGTTAGTCCAAAAATGCAAGGGGTGCCAGAAGTTCCGCTCCAAGCCGCTTCAGCCGGCTTCCGCGCTGAAGACAATTCCCATCGCCTGGCCCTTTGCAGTTTGGGGCCTGGACATGGTGGGACCATTCAAGACGGCCCGAGGAGGCCTGACTCATCTGCTTGTCGCTATGGACAAGTTCACCAAGTGGATAGAAGCAAAGCCCATCAAGAAGTTGAACGGTCCGACTGCAGTGACTTTCATCGCCGACATCACGGTGCGGTACGGCATACCGCACAACATCATCACCGACAATGGCACAAATTTTGCCAAAGGTGCCTTGGCCCGTTTCTGTGCGACGCAGGGCATCCGACTGGACTTAGAGTCCGTTGCCCATCCGTAGTCAAACGGCCAGGTGGAGCGAGCAAACGGCCTCATCCTGTCCGGCATCAAGCCTCGACTGTTCAAACCACTTGAGCATTCGGCCGGCTTTTGGCTTGAGGAGCTGCCAGCCATCCTCTGGAGTCTGCGCATGAGTCCAAACAAGTCAACCGGCTTCACGCCTTTCTTCCTCGTCTACGGTGCCGAAGCCATCATCCCGACCGACATAGAATTCGACTCCCCGCGAGTCACCATGTACACCGAGGAAGAAGCAGAAGAAGCACGTCAAGACGGCGTCGATCTGCTGGAAGAGGGCCGACTGTTGGCACTCAGCCGGTGCAACATCTACCAGCAGAGTCTGCGCCGATACTTCAACAGGAAGGTCAGGCCGAGATCTTTCCAAGAGGGTGACCTTGTGCTCCGGATGATTCAGTGAACAGCCGGCCAACACAAGTTGTCGGCGCCTTGGGAAGGCCCCTTCATCGTCAGCAAAGTACTGGGCAATGACTCCTACTACCTAATCGACGCTCAGAAGCCCCAAGCACGCAAGAGGGACGACTCCGGCAAAGAGTCGGAACGACCATGGAACGCAAATCTTCCCCGAAGTTTTTACAATTGATGCAGTATGTACCATGCTATCCTTTGTACTAAAGTACCGAGACTTTGGGCCCCCCGAGACGAGCTCGGGGACTGCCCTTTTTGTTATCTGTATGATAAGAATTATGCCTCCGAGTATGCTACTCTTTGTTATGCCGCTTGGCACCGGGTTCGACTAGTCGGCCCGGGGACTCGCCGTCTTGCGCTATGAAATGCTTCCTGCAGTCGGACAAGTAGTGTGCTTCGCTTAAAGCCGTCTCCTGTCAGAAGCCGCAGCTCGTAGAGCGATTGTTGGTAGCCAGAGAGTAAGCAAGAACGAGCGCACACACGAAAAATGTCTAAGGACTCAAAGCATAAGCATAGTCCAAGCCGGCTTCCAGCCTCTCTTTGCACAGCTGACTCTCGAATAGTCGGCTTGCCGTCTTCTATCCAACTTGTTAAAAGACTCTAAAAAGGCCAAGTACTTGCCTTCCCTAAAGCAGCCAAGCATTTGACCTAGCAGCAGTCCGCAGAGCGGTTGTTCGTCTGGCAAAGCGGCGACAATGGAAAGGCGGCAAAGGAAAAAGCCAAAAGAGCAATGAGCAAGGCAAGATAGAAGTCGGATAGATATTTACATAACATAGGCCTCTGGCCAAGTTCAAGATACACCCCGCGCGTGGAATTGTGCAAATTAACAAGTTCTTCAAAGACTATGAAAGCAGATAAAGCCTAAGAGGCGGTAGACGGGTTCGGAGGGTTGGTGGAGACGGTTGTGTCAGGCGCCTGAGCGGCCGGCTGGGCAGTCTCGGCTTGATCATGTCCGGCAGTGGCCGGCCCGGTCGGACGCGGCTCATTGCTGGAGGCGCGGTCGAGCTGAGGCTGGTCGGCCGCTTTGTCTTCTGGCGCCTCCGTCTCGTCTCCGTCCTCTGCCTCGTCTTCCTCCTTGGTGCTGGAGCCGATCACCTCCGCCGAGTCCTCGTCGTAGTCCGGGTTCATCCCGAACCACTCCGGTGGCACCTCTTCGCCGTTCGCAACCCGCTCAGGAACGAAGACGCTGGTGTCGGTGTAGTGGGCGATCGCCACCGCACGCTCGATGAGGGCGCCTTCCACAGCCGCCAGTTCTTCCTGGGCCTCTGACCGGAACGCGGCCAGCCGGTCCAGGTCCAGCCCTGGATACCAAGCCCTGACGAATTCCAAGGCCCGGCGCGCTCCAGCCCGGGCCGAGGAACCCTTCCAAGCCTCAAGACAGCCAGCTGCGACATCCAACCAGTTGGCAGTCCGACTGGGAGTGCGCAGGGCCGGCATGCCTGGCCACAGGGCGGAGATTGCCTAGGCCCCGGCGCGTTGAAGCCGGCGCAGCAGCTCATGGGCCGGCCGCAGGCGAGTCTCAATGCTCAGGAGCAGCTCATCGACGGTCAGGGGGGCGTTGGCGGCGATCTCCTTGCCATTTGCCCTCCGCACCTCGCGATCAACCTCGATGGCTCGAGTGACCGCCTGCGAGTGGCCGGGGAAGAAGTCTGCCAAAACAAGAAGAAGCAAATGAAAGAATCAGAAATTGACTTGACTTGCAGTCGGCGGTTCGAAGAAAGAAAGGAAAGAAACTCACCGTCGACAATGTCTTCGATATCATGGTAGCCGGAAGTCAGTATCGCCTCCTTGTCAGTCCAGGAGGAGCGCTCGATCTCGAACTCAGCCAGGAGAGCGGTCTCTTTCTTCTCCGCCTCGTCCTGAGCCGCCTTAAGCAGCTCCTTCTGCTCCGCCAACTACGCGGCCAGCAAGTTGCGCTCTGTGGCGAGCTTGCCGCAGTCCTCCTCCACAGAGAAGAAAAAGAAAAGACAAAGTCAAAATAGAAAACATACCCGGATAGATGCTCGCGACGCCAGATGCGCCTTGGTGCAGCTCTGGATGGCTTCGCCCTCAGCTCGCAGCTTCGCCTACACGTCCAGGAGCGCCTGGTTCAGCGGACCGTCGCCGCCTCCTCGCACCCATCTAGTAGGCGCAGCGCTTGTTGCCTTAGCATATGGGATGGCCGAGCTGGCGGCGCCGGCTTCCAAGGGGTGTGGCGCCGAAACCGCCTTCTCGAGGCGGCGGCGCGCTGGTGAGACGACTTGAAGGAGCAGCCTCGCCACCGCCTCATCCTCAGTCGGCGGCACTGGCGGGCCCGCCGGCTGCTTGCCATGCGGCGGAGGCGGCGGTGGCGGCGTGGCCGTGCCCGACAAGTAGGCCTCGCCACCGTCCTTCTCCATGACGGAGTGCTCTCCGCCGACTTCTCCAGTCTGCCCCGTGAACTCCGGGGGCGGCGGCGCGGAGTTCAGCGGGACGACAAGCAACGCCGATTGGCGGCGCGCGGTCTCCTCTGCCCGCTTTCTTGCTGCGGGGGCGGCTTCGGCTTCCTCCAGCTTCTTCTGGGCGGAGGCCGCCGCTTTCTCGGCCTCCGCCTTTTCCAAACGGTAGGCCTCTTCCTCATCGCGCTTCTCCCGCGCGTTGCACTCTGTCGCCTCCCGGACGTCGGCGGCGGGGTCAATCCGCCGAGTATTGGCGGACGTCTTGGCCGACCCCACGACAGAGGGGACGGCGACCCTCTCAAGAGGAAGAGGGGCCCTAAAGCAAAGAAGGAAATATAAAGACTCGGAAAAGATTCGTCGAAGAAAACAAGACAAAGGCAGTGAACACTTACGCAGAGACTAGCGACGGCTTCTTCACTTCCTTGCGGAAGCCGGCGGAGGAACACGCGCCTGGATGGCCGGCTTTCGACTGGCGGCGCGGTACGACTTCCCCGTCGACGTCGTCTTCCGCGGCCGGGCATGACCCAGGAAAGTGTGTCCGGCCAAATGGGATCAAGCGTGTTGGGGAATGTGGTGCACCCCTGCAGGGAAGTTAATCTATTCGAATAGCCGTGATCTTCGGTAACAGGACGACTTGGAGTTGTACCTTGACCTTATGACAACTAGAACCGGATATTTAATAAAACACACCCTTCCAAGTTCCACAGACAACCCGGTGATCGCTTTTCTACAGGGCGACGAGGAGAGGATCGCCGGGTAGGTTTATGCTATGCGATGCTACTTGGAGATGCTACTTGGAGGACATCAATCTACTCTCTTCTATGCAAGACGGAGGCTGCCAGAAGCGTAGTCTTCGACAGGATTAGCTATCCCCCTTTTTATTCTGGCATTCTGCAGTTCAGTCCACCGATATGGCCCTTTACACATATACCCATGCATATGTAGTGTAGCTCCTTGCTTGCGAGTACTTTGGATGAGTACTCACAGTTGCTTTGCTCCCTCTTTTCCCTCGTTTTCCTCTTCTTCTCGGATGCCGCAACCAGACGTTGGAGCCCAGGATCCAGATGCCACCTTCGGCTACGACGACTACTACTCTGGAGGTGCGTACTACTACGTGCAGCCCGCTGGCGACGACCAGGAGTAGTTTAGGAGGATCCCAGGCAGGAGGCCTGCGCCTCTTTCGATCTGTATCCCAGTTTGTGCTAGCCTTATTAAGGCAAACTTGTTTAACTTATGTCTTTACTTAGATATTGTTGCTTCCGCTGACTCGTCTATGATCGAGCACTTGTATTCGAGCCCTCGAGGCCCCTGGCTTGTATTATGATGCTTGTATGACTTATTTTATTTGTAGAGTTGTGTTGTGATATCTTCCCGTGAGTCCCTGATCTTGATCGTACACCTTTGCGTGCATGATTAGTGTACGATTGAATCGGGGGCGTCACAAGTTGGTATCAGAGCCGACTGCCTGTAGGAATCCCCTTTTCCAACTCCTTGGCCGAAGTCGAGTCTAGTCGTTGAAAAACTTTTACTAACATGGCTGTGTGGCCCATGGGCCCACGTCGCCATCGGGAGGTATTAGGATCTTTTATTCCTCGACCTTTACTCTGGGATTCTGAACCCTCTTCTATTCGGGTTAAACGATTTTTACTAAAAACTAACTTTAGGTTCTCGAAAATACTTTCTCCCGGAGAGCCCCTTCAGTCCAGATGGTCACCGACTGCATCAGAAGATTTCGGAGATACTCTTTGATATTCTCTCGAGACTTTGTGCCCATCACTTTTGCTATTCCCGACCACCGATAAATCCTTATGCATAACTACTTACACTTGCCATTCTTACGATCATTCCCCATTGTTCTTGTTATTACAAGATACCCGAAGTTTTCTCTATTGTTCCAAGAATACTTCGTGCCTACTGCCTAGCAGTTCTTTGCCACATGAATACCCCTTCAAATAAATCCCCGCACTTGTCAAGTATCCGGTCATCCCCAGTTGTTCATGAGTTTCACAAAAGTCTTCAAAATACTATTCGATCTTCCGAAAATCCTCTAGAGCCTTTGGCTCTTGAAATTCTTGCTTGATCGCATTATGGTTAATCCCATAAGTCTCGTAGTCTTAAAGACATTCCTTGTCATTATCATTTTGAGTCTGTTGACTCAATATGTTTGCGAATGCACGCAATCATCATTGATCCTTATAAATTACTTCTCCGGCTAAGCTGCCATTCTTTTAACTGGAATTGGTTCTCGGCCAATCCAATTGTCATTGATTGTACCCTAAGGCTATTCCACTTATCCATCCATAATCAGAGCATTGCTTTTGATCCCTTGATTTGGAAATCATAATTCCTTTGCATTTGACAATTGAGTTGTTTCTATAATCTGATCTCCTTGCATTCTTCTTCCTCTAGTTGAGTACCGATACTCGTATCAGATCCTTTGTGGACCACCAAGTCCTTTGTTGGATTGTTATCCGACAGTGTCCTTCACATTTGATCACCTTGTGAGTTCTCCCCCTGATACATAATGCCTGTGTTAAGTTGTATCCTCTGCTTGGCCAACCATGCTCTGCTTTCGGGCTTGTGTTATTTACTCTTGAAACTTGTGGTATATGTTTCTAAGAAGCCCCTATGGGTTGAACATATGCCTTCTCTAAACCGTCTGAACCCGAAAGTTTTCACGAGTCATACTCTTCTGGTGCTTCACCAGATAAAATTTCAACACTGCAACTTCATCGAACGTGAGAAGTGAATGAAAGGTTATGCATTGGAGAAGTGGGAGTCGACCTTGAACTTGTGTTCATGCCCATGGACACGATGTAGATCTTATCATTAAAGCTTCTCTTAAATAAATTATTCCTTTGGTATAAGTTCACCTTATATCTAGGATCTGGCCTTTTTGCAATCGTGGTTCTGACCATGTTCTCCTTTAAATATCATGTCCTGTGCAAGTTTAAGCACTTGTCTTCTATAGAGCAATACCCCAGTTCAACTTCTAGTTTGATCTGTCGTCGAGTATTACCACCTGGTATCTCGAGATTATCTTGGAACTGCATAATTTCTTATGAGTTCTTCATCAAGTACTACATACTCACCGATTACAATTTTTCATGGGCTCGGAGTTATTGAACACTCAAAGACACCAATAAATGAACCGAGTCCGCTCTACGGTTCAACAACTCGTCAGTAAGCTTCTATAAGTACGAGTTTGTACCCGATCACGCCATTCCTAGCCTGTTTGGCTATATCATTGTCGTGACGATTCTAACGGTGCTACCTGGTCCTTATTCTCGGAGCACCAATTTTCGACGATGAACTAACCTTACGTCGATTTTCCTCGTCATACCCTTTCACCTTAAACAACAAGCTTGAGTTCGAGTTTGTGTCGTACCCATGGTTCCAATGACTTTTGGCTTCATCATTCTTTTGACTTGATGTCGTCGTTGATTGATTACTTCTTCATGAAATCTGTCGACAAATTCCTCATCAACCTTATGAGTTCTTCCAGGATATCAATTGAATTCATGATGAGAAATACCATCCTTGTCCCTCGATGATTTGAGTTATCAGCGGCAACATTCTTGCCTCCCCCCCAACACAAACTTGTTCACAATTTGTGTTGTACCTTGGTTTCCTTGCTATCCAGCAATTGTTCTTCTTTACCTTGGAGTGTTACCGTCCTTTATGTCAAGAATGTTCTGAGATTTGTTCCACCTCTTGAGAACTCTTGACATATAAATAGTTCTCACCATCACCATTCTTTCTTGGTCCCTGTGTTAATTCCAACAAGTGAACGGTGTTGTTTGGATTCTTTCCTTCTAGCAACCCTATCTCTTTGAAGTTAATGGTCGAAAGTTCATTCTTAGGCTATTCATTATTGCATCACCATTCTGACATTGGTCGTGCAACCCAACCCATATTTCGGGCGCACCTTTCAACCAATGTTTAATGGTGTATGTTTTCCTCGAGCATACTTCCTTATATCATTTGATCTGGCTAATGTTATCTCCTTGTTCACATAGTTGTGGAAATCCATCCTTTTTGGAAATGTCAATGGGTTGTCGCTGAGTCAATCAGTCACCTCCTCACCTCTCCTTGATTTAATGATGAACTCTTGTTTCGGAACTCGCTTCCATAGTTCATTTCCTGAATATCTTACAATGTCAACTCGTCAATTGTGTTTGAGGTATCATGACACCAATTGGATATGAATCTCGGTCAGATATGATGGTTGGGACAACTTTCCAAGAGTTATGACGTTGATCCTTTGATGACCCGGTAACCTGATGTCATGCCTAGC